>NC_084612.1:32728487-32840987 GCF_033978795.1 Nerophis ophidion
AACAGGCTACTTTTTAGAACATTTGAAAATCAATAAACCCGCATCGGACGTGGTACCGTCAAAACCAAAATAATTGTAAAAAACATATTGAATGTGAAAAAGTATATTTGAACTCACAATTTAGAACGGCCCTTTGATGCCGTATAAACCATCGGTACTGTGCGTAGTTGGTTTATTCCAGTGGAAGTGGAAGCCAAACCATTTCACCGCCAGAACAGCTTAACTAGTTTCCGGGGTCGGCCGACCTCCCCTCAAAAGAACTAGTTTCTCTTTAAATACCCCTCTTGAAAATTCATTCATTCATTCGTTTTCTATCGCTTGTCCCTTTTGAGGGCGCCGGGGGTCGCTGGAGCCGGTCTCAGATTCATTCAAGCGGAAGGCGGGGTACACCCTGGACAAGTCACCACCTCATCGCAGGGCCCCTTCTTGAAAATGCCCTTGCAAATGTATATCTGCCACCTATTCAACGTTTTGCTCTGCTTCTTTGTTGGTTAAAAAAGTGAGTACCGCTTATTTCTCCACTGGCCGGGTATGGCTCAGGTGCTACTTTCTGCTTTCGTAAATCACATTTTGTGATTGGATAATTGGAGTGACGAGTATCCAATCACAGTCACATTCAACGCAAGGCTACTGTCCACAACTTGTGATCTGATCGACATACTTGCCAACCCTCCCGGATTTTCCGAAAACTTCCTGGACGAAATTTTCTCCCGAAATTCAGCCGGAACTGGAGGCCACGCCCCCACCAGCTCCATGAGGACCTGAGTGGGGACAGTATGTTTTCACGTACCCTTTCCCACTATATAAACAGCTTGCCTGCCCCAATCACGTTACAACATTTAGGGATTTTAATAAAAAACTGCACACACGAGACAAGCAGAAGAACGAGGAAGTTACAGCCATGGTGACGCTGTCTGTAATAGAGTGATGTATGTTGTCTGTTGCCATCTCTTAGTGAATGTTGGCTATAACTTTTTTTTTTTTTGTCATGAAAAAACTAAAGTAATAAACATGAATCCACTGTTTATCATATGAACCTTTATTTGGACATATTGCTACAACAACATGAATATAACATCAAAGTCTCTGGTAACGTACTCTCTCCCCAGTGTATAAATAAAAAAATCACGTGGAAAAATATATAAATGACAAGAACCACCAATTCCACACTGCTGTCATTATGAATGTTATTTTTCAACAGCTGAAATAAAGTTGTCAGATAATCCTCCTTCATGTTTGCGTGTATGAGTCGACTCACACGCTCGCCTCTTCTCCCGCACCTTAGCAATACGATTTGCTACTAAGTACGATGCTCTCAGTGCATTCTCATCCACTGAAGTGGTGTCCCTCAGTAATTTCTTCTGTTTTTCATGTTCATGTTTTTTTCTTTCAAAATACTCCAGGGGCTTGTCTTTTAATCCAGGGTGCTTGTCCTCTAAGTGGCGAAGCAGTTTTGAAGGCTTCATTGCCTCGCAACATATCATGCAGAGCGGGCTCGGTGCGTGGGAATCACGTGTTGCGACAAATCCATAGTTGAAGTACGACTCTTGGTTTTGTCTGTTAAAAGCTTTCTTTTTGTTGGAAGTTGTAGGCTGTTCTTCTCTCTCTTCACTGTGCTTTCCCCTTCACAAAGAAACTTTCCAAAGACTTCTGTTTATTTACTCATTTTCCTAGCTAGGTTCAATTCTGCTGCTCACGTGACCAAAATATATAACCAAGAGAATCAGGTCATTTTTCAAAATACTGTAAAGTACTAAAAAAAAAAATCGTTCGGGTTCAAATTATAAATAAAACAGAAATAACTAATTATTTCTTGTTCTTATTTGAAAAAGCTTAGTTTTTTTAAATTTTGGCAATTTTCTTTTATTTATATATACAACAAAATAAATATATGAAGCTAGAATTCACTGAAAGTCAAGTATTTCATATATATATACATATATATATATGTATATATACATATATATATATATATATATATATATATATATATATATATATATATATATGAAATACTCGAGTTGGTGAATTAGCTGTAAATATACTCCTCCCCTCTTAACCACGCCCCCGCCCCAACCACGCCCCCAACCACATCCCCCACTTCCCGAAATCGTAGGTCTCAAGGTTGACAAGTATGCTGATCGGCTATTGCTACTATCTCTTACTGAATGTCCTCCGTTCGTAAAACAGCACAGCTGTCGCTAATGTTAGTTCAGAAGGGCAGATTTCATACAGCACTGGCAACTAGCTAGCTGAATTTTGATTGGATAAAAGCTCTGACTCAAAACAGCAACACTGGAGCCTAATATGACATCTGGAGAATAGGATGAATACTTTTATATATTTATGGAAAGTCAAAGATAAAATTAACTTTCATTAATTAATGATCATGTTTGTGTTTCCACACCATTTCACAGGTCAGGGTAGTTCAGGCAAATCAGGCATATTTCTACACTGATACCGTGTGAATAAACAATATTAGGTCAGTGATTTCACTAAAAAGTAAGTAAATGAAATACAAAGCAATCATATACAAAACATGATTTAAAAAATAAAGTGTACGAAATTGTTCATAAAATGTCTGGCTTTTTTCCGTGATATTCAACAGTCCGAAAGTTACCCTCAGTAAATGGTGAATTCACGAGGGTCAGGTGATTCCTTTTGGTCCAATTTCAGCTGTAAATAATCAATATATAAAGAATAAATGTCTGTGTTTATTTCACGACAACAACGCGAACACATTGGATTTAGCGTTAGCTTGTTAGCATTAGCATTCTGTTCACTTATGGAGTGTCACTGACTACTTTTACAACATGAAATAAAGTAAATAGTTAATAGCTCATGTCATTTACCTTTCTTCCACTCGTGTACTGTCTCTTTTATTTTACATTTCTCCAACAAAGTCAGAGTAGTGAACAGCTGAGGTCGCCGCTTTGAGTCTGGCTTTATACTCCTGTGTAAATACGTTTAAAACAGTCTGTCCACTTTTTTAAGCTTAGCATATCTAAATTAAGTTTGTAAATGATAATAAGCGTATAGTTTAAAGGCCTACTGAAACCCACTACTACCGACCACGCAGTCTGATAGTTTATACATCAATGATGAAATATTAACATTGCAACACATGCCAATACGGCCTTTTTAGTTTACTAAATAGCAATTTTAAATTTCCCGGGAGTTTCGTCCTGGAAACGTTGTGTAATGATGACGTGTACGCAAGACGTCACAGGTTTTTAGGAAGTATGAGCGCTGCACACACACACAGCTAAATGTCCTCTGCCTTAACGGCATAAATACACAGTATTTTGGACATCTGTGTTGCTGAATCTTTTGCAATTCGTTCAATTAATATTGGAGAAGTCAAAGTAGAAAGATGGAGTTAGGAAGCTTTAGCCTTTAGCCACACAAATACATGGTGATTCCTTGTTTAAAATTCCTGGAGGTGAAACATTACTATGGATCAGAGTGCGGTCAAGAGAACAGGAATCAAGATGGAATGTCAACCAGCAGGTTTCGGTGAGAAAATTGTGGTTAAAAAGTCACTTCTTACTGGAGAAAAGCTGAGCTTGTGCCGTCCATGCAGCTGTCGTCGACTCCCCTGAGACATTGGCGTCAAGACACCCGTGGAGACACCCTTCCGACTATCAGGTAATATTAAACTCACTAAAACACTAGCAACACAATAGAAAGATAAGGGATTTCCCAGAACTAACCTAGTAAATGTGTCTAAAAACATCGGAATCCGTCCCAGTCGCGTTTTTTTATTTTTTTTTATTTTTTTTCTAGTCCGTCGCTATCAATATCCTCAAACACAGATCTTTCATCCTCGCTCAAATTAATGGGGAAATTGTCGTTTTCTCGGTCCGAATGGCACTTTTTGTTGGAGGCTCCCATTATAAACAATGTGAATATGTGAGGAGCCATCACACTTGCGACGTCATCGTCTGCGACTTCCGGTAGAGGCAGGGCATTTCTCTTAGCACCGAAAGTTGCGAACTTTATCGTGGATGTTCTCTACTAAATCCTTTCAGCAAAAATATGGCAAAATCGCGAAATGATCAAGTATGACACATAGAATGGACCTGCTATCCCCGTTTAAATAAGAAAATCAAATTTCAGTAGGCCTTTAAAGACTAAGTCTGGGTAAAAACACAAAAAAATAGTTACACTGATCAGCGGTCTTCAGCACAAACATTCCCCACAAAGGTTCCTGCAGGTCAAAAGATTATTTTGTTCTTATTTCTCTCCATTGTCAAGTTTGTTGTGATAGAAATACACAAAGATAAGAAATAAACAAGTGGCCGTGCATATTCTACTGGTGTTCCCGTGTTGCATTCGACAGCACAGCCCGCCCCTGAGAAGGTTCCCGGACCCTTCCAAAAGTACAACCTAGCTGGCAAGAAATCCGAAAAGCTCCTGAAGAACTACGTCTACCTGGGTAGTTTTTGGTGGAGAAACAGGGGAAATGTATTTACCCGGGTAAATGGAAAAGTTAAAGGCCTCTATTATCAGGTTTGAGAACACAGGAATAGTCCACCAAATTGTTTTAGTGGGCAACGTTTCTAGAAAGCTAAGAACCGGAGGGCCGGACTTCTCCCTTCACTTTTTTGTCCTCTTTTTCATTTTTTTTTAATCTTCCTGGAGAACCAGTGTCCTCTACAGTAGAGATTTGATTTTTTTCTTTAATTATTTTGACAAGAGTGACAGGAGCACCTTGATGTTTTAAGGTCCTTCTGCAAAGATAGTCTCTATGACATCACTGTTGTTAAAAATCTGCTGCAAAAATGTTTTTTTTATAATAACTCACAGGCCACAAGTTGAATAGGTCCTCTGTAGTCATTTGGGCTAACATGGAACCTTGAGGAACACTAATTGTATAACTAAAGAAGTGAACATCTTACTACACCTTAGTTAAATAAATCATCTTTTGAAAAAAAGAGAGGACTTAAAGGGGGAACATTATCACCAGACCTATGTAAGCGTCAGTATATAACTTGATGTTGCAGAAAAAAGACCATATGTTTTTTTACCTGGTTTCCGAACTCTAAAAATGTGAATTTGGCGATTTAAACGCCTTTCAATTGTTCGTTGTCAGAGCAATTACCTTTCACCCGTGACGTCACAACATGAAGCAATCCGCCATTTTTTCAAACACATTACACACAGCAAGTCAAATCAGCTCTGTTATTTTCCGTTTTTTCGACAGTTTTCCGTACCTTGGAGACATTATGCCTCGTCGGTGTGTTGTCGGAGGGTGTAACAACACGATCAGGGACGGATTCAAGTTGCATCAGTGGCCAAAAGATGCGAAAGTCCCTCGTTTGTTCTGCACACTGTACCGACGACAGCTATGCTACAACAGAGATGGCAAGAATGTGTGGATATTCTGCAACACTCAAAGCAGATGCATTTCCAACGTTAAAGTCAACCAAATCACAAAGGTGAGTTTTGTTGATGTTATTGACTTATGTGGAGTGCTAATCAGACATATTTGGTCACGGCATGACTGCAAGCTAATCGATGCTAACATGCTATTTAGGCTAGCTGTATGTACATATTGCATCATTATGCCGCATTTGTAGCTATATTTGCACCCAGCCTTTCCTTCCACCCACATTTAATGCCAAACAAACACATACCAATCGTTGGTTAGAAGGCGATCACTGAATTCGTCCGCGCTTTCTCCCGTGCCACTGTCTGTCGTGATATGGCTCAAAACCTTGTGTTTCTTTTTTAATTTAGTTTTCGGTACCTGCCTCCATACTCCAACCATCCGTTTCAATACATGCGTAATCTGTTGAATCGCTTACGGCGCTGAAATCCGAGTCTGAATCCGAGCTACTATGCTATACCTTTCTGTGCTATCCGCCATATTTGTTTATGGTGGCTTCACGCAGTGACGTCACAGGACAATAGAGAGGTGGATATAATGATGGTGTAAATCAGGCACTTTGAAGCCGTTTTCCGGGATATTGCGTGATGGGTAAAATTTTGAGAATAACTTTGAAAAATTAAATAGGCACTGGGAACTGATTTTTATTCACTTCAACCCTTCAGAAATTGTGAGAATGTTCCCCTTTAAAGGGGTGCCTTGAAAAAATTCTCAGTTTTGTAAATCCCAAGTTGAGCCCCATTGTTCTCTGTCTGCTGGCAAGGCTCAAATGTCATTGCACTGTGTTTAGAGTAGTTTAAGTTCCTCTATACAACATGAGCACTTAAGTATTGTTAGGAATTTGCTGCAAAAAATAATTATCTCCCAAGTTTTGAACCGTTGTGGGGGGTGGACCGGAAAAGACCCCATACTGGCCCCCGGGCTGAGTGTTGATTAGCCCTGTTCTGGCAGCACCTGGTCTTGAGCCCCGATAGCCGGAAATATCAGTTGATGAGAAGATGAATATGATTGCCATACATCCGCGCTTGAAACGGCTCCCGCCATCTCCGCCCGGAGAGCTTTGCATAACAATCCAGAGGCACTAGAAAGGAAAGGCGGGGAGAGAGGAGGATGAGGAGGAAGAGGAGGGGTAGAATGTGTTGAGGCCCGTGATGCGATGTGCGGGCCAAGAAGCTGCCAGGGTCCCAGCCGCTCCATGTCTGGCCTGGCACAGCATTAAGCGGCCTGTTTTGGGGCCTGTCAAAAGCTCATCACAGCAAGGAAGCCATCGCTGTAGGGGTGCCCGGGCTTGCCAGGGCTCTGAAGGGTGGGGTGGGGGCGGCGGGTGGGGTGTAAGCAAGAGACCTGGCCCATCCAGTTGGTGATAATTAGGGGGAAAATTGTTATTATTGTGTTCCCATTAAGGTTACAACAACAATGCACTTTTGTCCAAGCATCCCCCGCCTTTTCAGGCATCTTTGTTTACTCTTTTTGGGGAAATATAATCCCTCTGCTATGAAGTTTCACTTTTAATGAAACACTTCTTATGCAAGAAATTCCTAAACCTGAAATCGAACCGTCATATGTCTCAAACCATCCCTTCCCATTATCTGTCCCGCAAGGCTGAGCTGATTATGTCGGTGCACTTTACCTTACAATTACCTAGTCATAGGATTGTAGAAATCTATGTGCCAGTCAAACAAAGCACACATGAGTTTAGGTCTTCTTCCAACACAGTCTAGTTTGCCTTGAAGCATACGCCGATAAAAATCTGTAATTAATATTAATAAGAATATATAAATGTCCAATCTGGCTGTGCGTTGCAGTAGTGACATGGTAAAGTGTGAGTGGTGGGAATCGGCTGCAATTTTTCATAACGCTATGAAAAAGTTACAACTCCAGAGAGTGGATGACGTGCAGTTTTGTGCGTTATTGCTTGTTGATTGTAATGTTATATTCATGAAGTGTGGGTTGGACGTTGAGATCGGGCCCGGGCTGTGTGCCAGAACAACAATAGTAAAACGGCGCCGTAAAATAAAACAGAAATCCTCTTCAGCCCAACAATTAGGGGGCCTCTAAATGAAGTAGTTGGCTGGTTTATATGCTGTAATGCTGTGACCATTCCAAGCCCGCAGGCCAGGTGTTTTTGATTGCAGTATAGCATGTTGAAGAGCACGACTCTAACCACACTGCAGAAGACGATGGTGAACCAGAGAGGGAGTAAGAGGCTTGCAATGTTCTAGTTTTTTTTTTTTTTTTAATTAAATCAACATAAAAAAAAAAACACAAGATACACTTAAAATTAGTGCACCAACCCAAAAACCCTCCCTCCCTCATTCTCACTCATTCACACTCATTCACACAAAAGGGTTGTTTCCTTCTGTTATTAATATTCCTTTTTTTATGTATTGTTTTCTTTGAGCGCTGCTGTCGAACAGAGTAAGCAGCTACTCCCTAAAGCACATGTGTCACTCTTGAGGCCCAGGGGCCAAATGGGCCACACCACATCATTTTAATGTGCCCTGCCAAATGATTCTAACCTGGCCTGTCACATCATTTTATGTGGATTGCTACTTCAATTTTTAGTGGCCTGTCCCCTAATTCTAATGTGGTACACCACATGTTTTTATGTGGTCTGCCACATCATTTATGTAGCCCGCCACATCATTTATGTAGCCTGCGAAAGGCTGTGGGCAAAACCACACTTTGTGGACTTTCTAAATGTATTTGCTTTTAAAATTCCATCCATCCATCCATCATCTTCCGCTTATCCGAGGTCGGGTCGCGGGGGCAGCAGCCTAAGCAGGGAAGCCCAGACTTCCCTATCTCCAGCCACTTCGTCTAGCTCTTCCCGGGGGATCCCGAGGCGTTCCCAGGCCAGCCGGGAGACATAGTCTTCCCAACGTGTCCTGGGTCTTCCCCGTGGCTTCCTACCAGCTGGACGTGCCCTAAACACATCCCTAGGGAGGCGTTCGGGTGGCATCCTGACCAGATGCCCGAACCACTTCATCTGGCTCCTCTCGATGTGGAGGAGGAGCGGCTTTACGTTGAGCTCCTCCCGGATGGCAGAGCTTCTCACCCTATCTCTAAGGGAGAGCCCCGCCACCCGGCGGAGGAAACTAATTTCGGCCGCTTGTACCCGTGATCTTATCCTTTCGGTCATGACCCAAAGCTCATGACCATAGGTGAGGATGGGAACGTAGATCGACCGGTAAATTGAGAGCTTTGCCTTCCGGCTCAGCTCCTTCTTCACCACAACGGATCGATACAACGTCCGCATTACTGAAGACGCCGCACCGATCCGCCTGTCGATCTCACGATCCACTCTTCCCCCACTCGTGAACAAGACTCCTAGGTACTTGAACTCCTCCACTTGGGGCAGGGTCTCCTGCCCAACCCGGAGATGGCACTCCACCCTTTTCCGGGCAAGAACCATGGACTCGGACTTGGAGGTGCTCATTCCGGTCGCTTCACACTCGGCTGCGAACCGATCCAGTGAGAGCTGAAGATCCCGGCCAGATGAAGCCATCAGGACTACATCATCTGCAAAAAGCAGAGACCTAATCCCGTGGCCACCAAACCGGAACCCCTCAACGCCTTGGCTGCGCCTAGAAATTCTGTCCATAAAAGTTATGAACAGAATCGGTGACAAAGGACAGCCTTGGCGGAGTCCAACCCTCACCGGAAACGTGTCCGACTTACTGCCAGTAATGCGGACCAAGCTCTGACACTGATCATACAGGGAGCGGACTGCCACAATAAGACATTCCGATACCCCATACTCTCTGAGCACTCCCCACAGGACTTCCCGAGGGACACGGTCGAATGCCTTCTCCAAGTCCACAAAGCACATGTAGACTGGTTGGGCAAACTCCCATGCACCCTCAAGAACCCTGCCGAGAGTATAGAGCTGGTCCACAGTTCCACGACCAGGACGAAAACCACACTGTTCCTCCTGAATCCGAGGTTCGACTATCCGGCGAAGCCTCCTCTCCAGTACACCTGAATAAACCTTACCGGGAAGGCTGAGGAGTGTGATCCCACGATAGTTGGAACACACCCTCCGGTCCCCCTTCTTAAAGAGAGGGACCACCACCCCGGTCTGCCAATCCAGAGGTACCGCCCCCGATGTCCACGCGATGCTGCAGAGTCTTTTCAACCAAGACAGCCCCACAGCATCCAGAGCCTTGAGGAACTCCGGGCGGATCTCATCCACCCCCGGGGCCTTGCCGCCGAGGAGCTTTTTAACTACCTCAGCGACCTCAGCCCCAGAAATAGGAGAGTCCACTACAGATTCCCCAGGCACCGCTTCCTCAAAGAAAGACGTGTTGGTGGGATTGAGGAGGTCTTCGAAGTATTCCCTCCACCGATCCACAACATCCGCAGTCGAAGTCAGCAGAACACCATCCGCACCATACACGGTGTTGATAGTGCACTGCTTCCCCTTCCTGAGGCGCCGTATGGTGGTCCAGAATCGCTTCGAAGCCGTCCGGAAGTCGTTTTCCATGGCTTCCCCGAACTCTTCCCATGTCCGAATTTTTGCCTCCGCGACCGCTAAAGCTGCACACCGCTTTTGACAGAAAAATGTTGCACATTATATTGCATAAGTTCTACACTTTATATTATCCGATTACGCAACCAGACGTTCCAAACATTTTTTTTGTTATCAAAACTTAATACTTAAATATCTGCATGTCATCTTGACTTACAATTCCTCAGCAAGTTATCCATCCATCTGTTCATAAAACATAATCAAAAACGGTTGCCTTTGCAAATTGTATAACACGACTATTACATGTTTGTATACATATATAAATATATTCACTGTTACATGTGGCCTTCTGAGTGCAGCCACAATTGTGATGTGGCCCTCAATAAAATGAGTTTGACACCTCCCTAAAGCTTATAAGTTGATATTTTATACTTTTGAGAGGTCACTTGATCATCCATGACTTGAACTAAAGGATCTACAGATTCATCCTTCCTACTGAATCTCCTGCTCTCCTCTGTTTTTTTCTGCATAGGCACTGACAGTGCATCTGGTATTTATAACTATGTGGTAAATGTGCTGATCCAGAGTAATGTGGCCACGCTAATGTTTTATTTGTTGTCTCATGTCTCTATGTAAAGTGTCATTCAGCTGCTCGGCCCTTTGCATGGAGGTCTGTCATCACTGTGCTTGTGTGCGCATGTTCAAAGGGTCGCAGCGATGCATCTTGTACATAAAATGCATGCATGAAGCTGGGCAGACACAAAAAGAGATACTGTCGCCCTCTGCTGGATGCTCCTCAATTACAACTATATAGAATAAGGCCAGACCAAACAAATTAAATTATATTTTAATTTAAATCTATATTCCTATGAGATGGTTGATTGGGTAAACATTTCTGGCAAATCAATTTGAGTAGGGTGAGTGACAATACAATTGGAGGACTAAAGCACACCAGCAAGACTAACAATTTAACATTTTGCTCACTAAAGCCCCCTGTAGTCTGAAATAGTATACATCATGTATACAGTGAGCAAATAGTGAGTGAGAAAATAATACAGTTCGCTACTCTCTGAAAACTTACTTTCTAGTGTTTCTGGAATGTTCTGCTCATACAAGAATTTTTTACTGGCTCGCGGCAGGAAACAAACATCATTTCATTTTGCCTTTGACATAATGGAATAAAATAAATGTTCACCTAATTACACTTTGTAATTATAACTACTATATTTTTCGGACTATGAGTCGCAGTTTTTTTTCTTAGTTTGGCCGGGGGTAACTTATAAAAACTGAGAAGGGCTGAACAAAAATGGCACCGAAAGGGTAATAATGTACTGCAGATTACAAGCTGGACGTAGTGAAATATGCAGCAGAAAACGACAAGAGGAAGCGGCGCATACCTTTGCAGTTGGCAGAGTTGTTTAGAAGCGACATCGAGGAAGAAGAATTCATGGGATTCATCGATTATGAGTAACAGATTGTTTGGTAAACGTATAGCATGTTCTATATGTTATAGTTATTTGAATGACTCTTACCATAATATGTTACGTTAGCATACCAGGCACCTTCCCAGTTAGTTATTTATGTGTCATACAACGTACACTTATTCAGCCCTTTGTTCACTATTCTTTATTCATTTTGAATTGCCTTTCAAACGTCTATTCATGGTGTTGGATTTTATCAAATAAATTTCCCCCAAAAATGCGACTTATACTCCAGTGCGACGTATACATTTTTTTCCCTTCTTTATTATGCATTTTCGGCAGGTGCGACTTATACTCCGGAGCGACATACAATCCGAAAAATACGGTAAATATGTTTGGATATTCTCCACTGCTTTTCCAATTACAATTATGGTGGTGATGGTTATAGTCTTTTTTATAAATGCATACAATTAAAGTTGAAGTTAAAGTACCACTGATAGTCACACACACACACACTAGGTGTGGTGAAATTAACCTCTGCATTTGACCCATCTCCGTGTTCCACCCCCTGGGAGAGGTGTGGGGAGCAGTGAGCAGCAGGGGTGGCTGCACTCGGGAATCATTTTTAGTGACTTAACCCCTAATTCCAACCCTTAATGCTGAGTCCAAAGCAGGGAGGTAATGGGTCCCATTTTTGTAGTCTTTACAATATGACACATTACACATTAGCAGTTTCTCATTACAACATGTCCGAAAAGGAGAAGGATGACGCAGAGCTCATTTAATCCAACACCTTTTCGTTTTGTAGCCATTTCTAACACATTTGTTTGTACTCAATCTGTAATAAAGAATAAATAAGTACATACATAAATACATAAGCAAATGAGTAAGTAAATAATTATTAAATTTATAAATGAACAAAGTTCTTAAATAGTTAAGTAATTTATGTTTCAAGATTTTTATCAGGATTCCTCGTCCTTGTACTTTGTAAACACTTGTAGTTTGAACAGTTCCTTAAACTGCATCATATTAGTACATTGTTTGACTTATTTTCTTAATCCGTTTTATAATTGAATTCTAAATACCGATGTATTAAAGGTTTTAGGTTTTGTACATGCATACAAAATGTTAAAGGTTACATTTTTCTAAGGTTCTATTTCTCATCCTTTGTTGAGAACAATTGTTATACCTTCTTGGGTAGCAGTTTATAGTTTGCTTTGTGCACAATTTTAGCTGTTTGCAAATGCACCAAATCCTTGAGTTTTATTCATTTGGATTCAAAAAATACAGGGTTTGAATGTCCTCAATAGCCATCATTTTGTATTACTCTAACTGACCTTTTTGTGACATGGTTAGGGAATGAAGTGCACCTTTTTTGTAAGTATTTCACCATATTTCTACACAATAACTGAACTATGCTAACACCTCAAAGCAGTACCTCAATTTACAAGCTTAATTGATTATGTGATGGAGATATTAACTCAAAAGACTTGTATCACAAATCAAATTCTACCATTAAAATGAAATGAAATCAATGTATTTGATGTCCCCCCCAACCCCCCAAAAAACGGCACCATTTTTAACATGTAACATGCATTTATGCAGTTTAAAAATAATAAACTTTTAGATGTTAAATTTTGTATAAAAAACAATACAATAGAACATACTAAAAACAACTGAAGTGGTTTTATGAAGTAATGTAGTCAGAATGTACATAATTTAACATAGCTCCTTCCATCTGCTTCTCTGTCAAATACACCATCAGCAGCTTCTCCATATTTCCATGGATAAATGTCCGCCGTTTGTATATTAATTTGACATTCTTGGTTGCTGTTAGACTCATTCTGCTTCAGTATGGTGCAGACTAGCAGACATACTCAAATTGCTTCGCGACACACTCTGTCACTTTTTTGATCATTTCTATCATTAATTTAAATGAATAACATCAGCTTTTTCTTTTCGGCACTGTCTTTCATTCACTTTCTTCCTACCCATGGTTGCAGAACAGAGTTATGTCAATCTCTAGCTGTAAGCTAATTTTAGTAAGTAAGACCAGAGGTTTTGGATCTTAAGGGATTCTCTGGGACATTTGCTACACCAACTCATGATGAGATTGCTTGCAACTTAAAGCATCACAATTGCAGTAAGGGAGGGATTCATACGGCCCCATTCCTGGCTGGATCTTGTGTGAGATATTCAACGCTCTATTGCCATCTGGCGGCTAAAGTGGATAGTCCATCCATCCGTCCATCTTCGTACGCTTAGCCGAGGTCGGGTCGCGGGGGCAGCAGCCTAAGCAGTGAAGCTCAGGCTTCCCTCTCCCCAGCCACTTCGTCCAGCTTCTCCCGGGGGATCCCGAAGCGTTCCCAGGCCAGCCGGGAGACGTGTCATAGGTCTTCCTCGTGGCCTCCTTCCGGTCGGACATGCCCGAAACACCTCCCTAGGGAGGCATTCAGGTGGCATCCTGACCAGATGCCCGAACCACCTCATTTGGCTCCTCTCGATGTGGAGGAGCAGCAGCTTTACTTTGAGTTCCTCTCGTATGGCAGAGCTTCTCACCCTATCTCTCAGGGAGAGCCCCACCACCCGACCACCCGTGATCTTGTCCTTTCGGTCATAACCCAAAGTTCATGACCATAGGTGAGGATAGAAACGTAGATCAACCGGTACATTGAGAGCTTTGCCTTCCGGCTCAGCTCTTTCTTCACCCCCACGGATCGATGCAGCGTCTGCATTAATGAAGACGCCGCACCGATCCGCCTGTTGACCTCTCGATCCACTCTTCCCTCACTCGTGAACAAGACTCCCAGGTACTTGAACTCCTCCACTTGGGGCAAGATCTCCTCCCCAAACCCAAGATGGCCCTCCACCCTTTTGCGGGCGAGAACCATGGACTCGGACATGGAGGTGCTGATTGTCATCACAGTCGCTTGCGAACCGATCCAGTTAGTTGAAGACCTTGGCCAGATGAAGCCATCAGGACCACATCATCTGCAAAAAGCTGAGACCTAATCCTGCAGCCACCAAACCAGATGGCCTCAACGCCCCGACTGCCCCTAAAAATTCTGTCCATAAAAGTTATTTACAGAATCGGTGACTAAGGGCAGCCTTGGCAGAGTCCAACCCTCACTGGAAACGGGTTCGACTTGCTGCCGGCAATGCAGACCAAGCTCTGACACTGATCATACAGGGAGTAGACAGCCACAATCAGACAGTCCAATACCCCCCACTCACTGAGCACTCCCAAAAAGACTTCCTGGGGTACACGGTCGAATGCCTTCTCCAAATCTACAAAGCACATGTAGACTGGTTGGGCAAACTCCCATACACCCTCAAGGACCCTGCCGAGAGTATAGAGCTGGTCCACAGTTCCATGACCAGGACGAAAACCACACTGTTCCTTCTGAATCCGAGGTTCAACTATCCGGCTGGCCTCCTCTCTAGTACACCTAAATAAACCTTACCGGGAAAGCTGAGGAATGGATAGTGTGCCTCCCAAATTTGTCACGTTTCAACTGTCAGGTAAACTGTGACAAATGGGGTCATAAGAATCCCCTTCCTACTGTAACTGAGAGATAGCGCCATTTCTAAAACACTCTGAAGTTGAGGTACTGCTGTATAAAGTTTTAGATGGTATGGATATTATAGTATAATATAGTGTTTCACTTGGCCGACTTTGGTTTTGCTCAGTGAACGTAAATATAAATATGAATTGTAGTTTTGTTTATGTGTCTCCTGTGATTGACCAGGGCTCAAACAACAATTTAAAGTAATACATCCATCTATCCATCCATTTCCTACCGCTTATTCCCTTTGGGGTCACGGGGGGCGCTGGTGCCTATCTCAGCTACAATCGGGCGGAAGGCGGTGTATACCCTGGACAAGTCGCCACCTCATCACACTTAAAGTACAAACCCCGTTTCCATATGAGTTGGAAAATTGAGTTAGATGTAAATATAAACGGAATACAATGATTTGCAAATCCTTTTCAACCCATATTCAGTTGAATGCACTACGAAGACAAGATATTTGATGTTCAAACTCATAAACTTTTTTTTTGTTGCAAATAATAATTAACTTAGAATTTCATAGTTGCAACACATGCCAAAGTAGTTGGGAAAGGACATGTTCACCACTGTGTTACATCACCTTTTCTTTTAACAACACTCAATAAACGTTTGGGAACTGAGGAAACTAATCGTTGAAGCTTTGAAAGTGGAATTCTTTACCATTCTTGCTTGATGTACAGATTAAGTTGTTCAACAGTCCAGGGTTTTGTTGTCGTATTTTACGCTTCATAATGCGCCACACATTTTCAATGGGAGACATGTCTGGACTGCAGGCGGGCCAGGAAAGTACCCGCACTCTTTTACTGCAAAGCCACGCTGTTGTAACACGTGGCCTGGCATTGTTTTGCTGAAATAAGCAGGGGCGTCCATGATAATGTTGCTTGGATGACAACATACATTGTTCCAAAACCTGTATAGACCATTCAGCATTAATGGTGCTTTCACAGATGTGTAAGTTACCCATGCCTTTGGCACTAATACACCCCCATACCATCACAGATGCTGGCTTTTGAACTTTGCGCCTATAACAATCCAGATGGTTATTTTCCTCTTTGTTCTGGAGGACATCACGTCCACAGTTTCCAAATATAATTTTAAATGTTGACTTGTCAGACCACAGAACACTTTTCCGCTTTGCAGCAGTCCATCTTAGATGAGCTCGGGCCCAGCCAAGCCGGCGGCGTTCCTCGGTGTTGTTGATAAATGGGTTTGGCTTTGTATAGTAGAGTTTCAACTTGCACTTACAGATGTAGCGACCAACTGTGGTTACTGACAGTGGTTTTCTGAAGTGTTCCTGAGCCCATGTGGTGATATCCTTTATACACTAATGTCGATTTTTGATGCAGTACCGCCTGAGGGAACAAAGGTCCGTAATATCATCGCTCACGTGCAGTGATTTCTCCAGATTCTCTGAACCTTTTGATAATTTTACGGACCGTAGATGGTAAAATCCCTAAATTCCTTGCAATAGCTCGTTGAGAAATGTTGTTCTAAAACTTTTCCCTAATTTGCTTACAAATTGGTGTACCTCGCCCCATCCTTGTTTGTGAATTATTTAGCATTTCATGGAAGCTGCTTTTATACCCAATCATGGCACCCACCTGTTCCCAATTAGCCTGCACACCTGTAGGATGTTCCAAATAAGTGTTTGATGAGCATTCCTCAACTTTATCAGTATTTATTGCCATCTTTCCCAACTTATTTGTCACGTGTTACTGGCATCAAATTCTAAAGTGAATAATTATTTGCAAAAAAAAAAAATGTTTATCACTTTGAACATCAAGTATGTTGTCTTTGTAGCATATTCAACTGAATATGGGTTGAAAATGATTTGCAAATCATTCTATTCCGTTTATATTTACATCTAACTAACACAATTTCCCAACTCATATGGAAACGGGGTATGTAATACAGTGCATTCTTTTTTTATTCACAAAGTGCTTTTGCCTTGCTTTCGCTTTTTTGTCCACAAGCATAACTTGCACAAGGCATCATAAAGAACATCTAAAAGAGGTCTGTGAGCCTGTGACCAATGAAGAATGTTATACAGTCTAGCTAACATAACATTTACAGGCTGCAGATGGTCCCGCCTGACTAGTACATATACAGTACATCCCTACAGGTGCTGCCACGGTATACCGACTAATGAAAAGCATCATGTATGCTTCTTCAAGCAGGTGCTAACACTTACAGTACGGCTAAAATATCAATGCCTTTATAGTGATGCTTATGGGAAATGTTAATGACTTTTAGGCATGTTTTACATCCTGTTTTCACATTCACTCCACTAGCTCACTGACTTTTATTCCACCAAGCAGCCTTATTCTTTTTCAGTGAGAGAGCCTCTGAAACCACCAATAGAATATGGGTTATGACCAAAACAGATTGGACAAAAACAAGACAATACTTCTCGTGCAATAATGGTACCGCCACCAAAGAAGGTAAGGTTGACGAACAAGGCTGTGGTGGTTTTATCAGAACTGCTGATGGTCTTTTTTAGAGTTCTGGCTGGGCCACTGTCTTTTTCCTCTTCTTGTGTGTGTGTGTGTGTGTGTGTGTGTGTGTGTGTGTGTGTGTGTGTGTGTGCGTGTGTGTGTGTGTGTGTGTGTGTGTGTGTGGCACATGCTGCAGATAAAAAGTAAACTTATGATGGTTCATCTGGGAGCTTAAGTCATATTCTTTTTAATGTGGTAGTCCTTTATTTTTCTTCATCTCTTCTACCGCACACACTGGTCGTAAAACATCCTGGGAGTTGTTTCTTCAAAGCAAGTAATTAAAGCCCATTAACGTGCCTCACTCAGAACAGTGCGTTACCTTCTTTGTAAATTCCCACTTGCTGGATTTACTCGAGTCATTAAATCAGGTAGGTTCTTTCTTTTAACTTTCATAAAGGCAATGGACAGCTCTTTATGGATGTCCAAAAGTTGATTGTAGTGGGTACTCCGGTACAAAAACATGACTGGAGACTAAATAAGTCCCTCCAGACAGTCCTTTTTTGTGACTGTCGTCGCCCAAAATGGCCGACTTCATGACAGCTTTTTCAGAAAGTTGAAATTTTTGTTTTTGAGGCTTGTTTAATTTTTGTCAACATTGAATGAACTTGTGATTTTATGAACTTGTTTTTTTAATGTTTGAGATGTTCCTTCTAGGTTGTGAGTTCAAACTCCGGTCGAGTCATACCGAAGACTATGAAAAAATGGGACCCATTACCTCCCTGCTTGGCACTCAGCATCAAGGGTTGGGGGTTAAATCACCAAAAATGATTCCCAGACGCGGCCACTGCTGCTGCTCACTGCTGCTGCTCACTGCTGCTGCTCACTGCTCCCCTCACCTCCCGAGGGGTGATCACGGGTGATGGGTCAAATGCAGAGAATAATTTCGCCACATCTAGTGTGTGTGTGTGTGTGTGTGTGTGTGTGTGTGCGTGCGTGTGTGCGTGTGTGTGTATGTGTGCGTGTGTGTGAGTGTGTGTGTGTGTGTGTGTGACAATCATTGGTACTTTAATTCTAACAATCACTGTATTGATGTTTTACTCGTTTTATACCAGACATACTTAAACACACAGACTTTTAAAGTATGCACCAGATGGCAATAAAAAAGCACATACTCAGAGCTCATTGTCAAATTACTGTACTGTTTTAATTAATTATAACTAATAATTGTAATAATTAATTTTGGTATAGAAAATAAGACCTCCACGGCTTCTTGTCTGCTGTGCCATCAACAAGTTGCATACATTATAAGTGTTTTTTTTACACTTGAAAAGACACAAAAAATAATTTATGCCCCTACACATTTAACCCCGCATTTTAAGGGCTTTTGTCAACTGTTGAGAACGATCTACAGCAATATCTTTTGTTGGTAAAAGAGAGACAGTAAGAGATGATCATCACACTTCAACATCTCTTGTCAGGTAAATTGTATGTTGTGTGTTTATGTGTTGTCTTACACTTGATAAATTAATCTATGAATACTAGGGGGTGTCAAAGCTAACACGATATTACCGCGTTAACTATAATGTCCTTTAATGGAGTACAATTTTTTGACACACAACGTGTACGCAGCCTTTTATGACCCTCTGTCCATTCTGTAGCGTCGGAAAATTTGGCTGCCTTCAGTTACTGTTGAGCTACAAGAAGGACAAAAATAGCGAGCAGAAATGGACAAGGAAAAGGGTACATTATGGAAAGCTCAGGTCCAAAGCCATGACAAGTCATTCTCTTGATCAGACAAAAGTATTTTCTAAGTCTTGATAAGTCTTTTATCCACGAGCGCCATTAGCCGACATCACTGGAGCGATTACCTGCTGGAGAGCTTGCATTTAGAGAGGTAGAGCTTTACTTCCGTGTTTACATTACAGTTTACTGCATCAATAATATAAAATGCTATCAATTTGTTACTGCAACTGGTTTAGGTAGACGGGATAAACGCTCAGTAGAAAATGGTTAAGAAGTTGGTGACGGTGCGCTCTTATCACGCCGTCACTTGAGGACTGGCGGGTCCCTCTCTCTCTTTGACCAGGAGAGAGAAACTTTATAACCATGCAACCAACGATGGCTCAGTCACAGATGTTTAGTGGACCAACTCAAGGTCACTAGTGCAGGGTGCAAAAAATAAATACAGTGCAAAAATGGTTGAAAATGAAAAGTAGATATACAAAATAAATAGGATTTACAAAATGCAGAAATGTAAAAAATCATCTGCCACTCAACAATCACAATTACTGTTTGCACTATTCTCCAGCTCGCCACAACCAACCTTCTTACCTCAACCCACCCCGACTGAATGAACAGTTTCCCTTAAATAGTCTTATCGGGCATACCACTGACCGGGAAAAAGGGTAAAAAAACAAACTTGTACCCTTAATGTACATATCTAGATACTATTGTATACATTTCATGCTAAACATGATCCAGTATATGTCTATAGATCCATTACATCATCAAATGAAACTTAATATTTAGCAACTCCATGAATAAATAATAAGACCACCTTAAGACCACTTGGTCTGGTACACTGGTCATGTGATTTCCACAAAGCACGCCAAGGCGCACTTATATGGCATCATCTGAACGTGCAGCATCCTTTTGACTGACTCCACGTGACGCCATGATCACAGCCTATTGCCTGGTGGGTCTCTCTTGTGCAGGGGTCCCCAAACTTTTTGACTCAGGGGCCGCATTGGGTTAGAACAATTTGGCCGGGGGCCGGGCTGTGTGTATATATATACATATATATATATATATATGTATATATGTATATATATATATATATATATATATATATATATATATATATATACATATATGTATATATATATATATATGTATGCACACGCATACACAAGTCTCCAAAACGTTAACCACCATGTTGCTACAATAAAAAACAAACAAAGGAAAATATAAAAAGTGGTACTGTTTTTACAGCATATATATATATATATATATATATATATATATATATATATATATATATATATATATATATATATATATATATATATATATATATATATATTCCTCGTGCACTAATTGACTGAAAGAGCATGCACTTGCCGCTGATGATGTCAAGTTATCGATGGGAAAATGCATTTTTCGACAATGATTTGCCTGAGCGGCTAGGAGAGTAAAATGGATTAGAAAGGACAGATTTAAAAAAAATTCAAATTAAAAATAAAATAATATCATTATTTTATTTTTTTAACTTGGGACTTCCAGCGGGCCGTATTTTGGCCGTAGTTTGGGGACCCCTGCTCTTGTGTGCGTGCTTTGGTCTCATGTTGTCGTGTACTTTTGACTACATGCCACTCAAAACGTTATTTTCTCCAAGTCACAACACGGACATTGTCTTTGTGACAGCATGCTTTCTCCTGCTGTGAGCGTGCAGGTGCTTTCTCGCTGTCCTGGCCAGAGAGAGGGGCACGTGCCGGTCCTCAAGTGACGGTGTGACAAGAGCGCACCGTCACGTTATTCCCTTCCTCCCCGAGGTTGACGATGTGCGGCAACCTGGAAAGATAGTCTGCGACAATGTTGTTCCTCCCTGCTCTATGTCGAATATGGAACTGGCATGGCTGAAGTGATGGGTACCAACGGGTGAAGCGGCTGTTGTGGTCCTTCATTGAGTTAATCCAGGTCAAGGTGGGCTGTCTCAAGGTCGAACTCCCTTCCCAACAGGTATTACCTCAAGCTCCCCAGGGCCCACTTGATGGCGAGGCCCTTCTTCTCTACCGTGGGATACCAGGTCTCACGTGGCAGCATCTTCCGACTCAGGTACAAGATCGGTTGTTCCTCCCCAGGATACACTTGTGCTAGAACTTCCCCCAGTCCAACAGCAGACGCGTCAGTCTGGACGAGGAACCGCTGCTTGAAGTCTGATGTTCTCAACACAGGTGATGAACGTAGGCGGTTCTTTAATGTCCTGAAGGCAGTTTACCAGGCTTCACTCCAGACAACAGGATTTCTCTGGTCCTTTGCCGTCAGAGCTGTGAGTGGGTGAGCAGCGATTGTGGCAAACTGTGGGATGAACCTCCTGTACCAGCACGCCAGGCCTAAGAAGGACCTCACCTCCTTCTTTGTCCAAGGCTGCGGGCAGCTGCGGGCAGCCTCCACCTTGTCCACTTGTGGTCGTACTTCTCCACATCCCAAACGATAGCCAAGGTGCTTTGCCTCCTCCTTGGCCCACTGACACTTGGCAGGATTCGGGGTCAGTCCTGGCTGCTGGATCTGACCCAGGACCCACCGCTAGGTGGCTCAGATGATCTTCCCAGGTGTTACTGTCGATCACTAATATGTCCTTGTGGGCAGCGCTGCAGTCTTCACACCCTCGGAGCACACGGTCCATCTGCCTCTGGAAGGTGACTGGATCGCCGTGCAGTCCAAAAGGCATCACAGTAAATTGATAGAGACAAGCAGGTGTCTAAACGGTGGTGTAAGAGCGGTTGGCTTCTTCCATAGGCACTTGCCAGTAGCCCATACAGAGGTCCAGGGTGATGATGAACCAGGCTCGGCCAATCCTCTACAGCAGGTGATCAATCTGGGGCATTGGCTATGCGTCGAACTCAGAGATGGCATTGAGTTTGCGAAAGTCCATACATATGTGCAGCGTACCATCTTTCTTCACCACGATGACCACCGGACTGCACCACTCAGATTACGATGGCTCGATCGACCCCAAGTACTGCATGTCCTCCACTTTCTTGTGCAGTGGTGACACAAGATGTTGGGGAATTTGTAGGACCTTTGGCGGATAAGTTGTCTCTCCCTTGGGCGGATGACGTGCTTGACCAGAGCTGTCCTCCCTGGGTTGGCAGCAAACAGCTTTGGCACTTTCTGGATCACTTGATTAAGTTGGTTAGTCTGAGTTGGTGTGAGGTGGTCAAAGACAGGAGCTGTGCTCTCAGTGAAGTTTGCCAGGGTTGTTTCCTCCTCTCCTTTGCTGTCCACCTCTTTCACCATCAGAGATGCCACTGGATTCTCGATTGGGGCCTCCTTCCACTCCTTCAGCAGCTTGACGTGGTAAGTCTGCCTTGATTATCTCTTGTCAGGGTGATGGATCTTGTAGGTCACAGGGCCCGTCTTTCTGAGCACGGTGTAGGGTCTCTTATAAGATGGCAGGAGCAGCAACACCTTCTGCCCAGGCTTGAAGTCTTGAAGCCTGGCTTGTTGGTCATAGCACCAAGTTAACCTCTGCCTGTTCCCGATACTGGGCCAGTTGTTCCCTCCATTCCAGCACATACTGCACCACACTGCGATCATTGGCTGTCAGGGTCGGAGCCTCCCAAATCTTCAATAGCAGGTCCAATGGGCCCTGGACCTCCCAGCAATGCAGCAGTTCAAATGGGGATGCTTAATGTACAACCTAGTACGTGAACAGCAGGAAGGGTAGCTACTGGTCCCAGTCTTGTCTGGTGGCTGCCACAAACTTTTTCAGCATCCTTTTCAGGGTTTCATTGAATCGCTGCACCAAACCATCTGTGTAGGGGTGGCACAGAGTGGTCGTGATGGGTGTTATTCCCAGCTGATAATGAAAGAGCTGCATCAGTCTGGAGGTGAAGTTGGATCCCTGGTCCGTGAGGATCTCGTCCCCACTTTGGAAAACCACTAAACCAGGCTTCGCAATACAGCCGGAGGAGTAACAGTACGGAGGGGAAATTCCTCTGGAAATCTTGTTGCATAGTCAGTAATTACTAAGATATACTGATGCACCCTACTGCTCTTAACTGATGGACCCACAATGTCCATGGCTATATGCCGAAATGGGGTTGTTATTATGGGTAGTGGCTGTAAACAAGCCCTGTCTGCTTTGTGAATATTACAAATATTTTGGCATGTAGGACATGTCTTGCAAAAAGTCTGTACATCTGCATACATAGACGGCCAATAAAACCTAGAGCTCACTGGTAAGTATGTTTTGTTGAAACCTAAATCTCTTGCCAAAAGTAAGGCATGTGCCAGGTGTAAAATTAGGGGTTGACACGTTTCTGGCACCACTGTGATGAGGTCTGACGACTGTATGTCATGGTTGCTCTGCCTCCTCTCCTGGGGTTGAGGTATTGCAGGGCTAGCTTAACAGTCGCTAGACCGTCGCTGGGCTCGTGTTCCTTCACCCACTTGCAGATGTCTCCAGGAAGGTTTCCGCTGAGTTCTCCCCCAATTGTACTGTTGCAGCACGAAACTTCTGTCAGTAGGTTTCTGGTGAGATGTCGAAATTCGTCATGACCTCCTCCCCCAGGTCTGGGTAGGAGTAGGTATTATCCTCATTCATGGCAGTTTAAGCTTACAATGACTTCCCTGTGAACAGAGGAACTCGACGGCACACACTTTCATCCTCTTGCCACGCCCATGTCTTTGCAGTGCGCTCAAAGCGCACCAGATAATTCTCAATGTCCTCCCCCATTTGATACTTAGGAATTTTTGGCTCACTGTATGTACTGCGCCTCATGCCTGAGTTCTGGTGACCTACAGTGGAGCTGGTGTGGGTAGGTTCAGGCAGACTGGTGGTTGCTCCTTCAGATTCTAGTGTGGTTTGATCACCTTGTGGTTTGGATGGGGTATCATGCCACTCTTGAGCTCACTCTTGCCGTTTCAGTGACGAAGTTCTGAGTCTGCAAGCATAACCTCCTCTCTTTGCTGCTGTCCTTTCAAAATGGTCCTCATGGAGACAAGCAGCTCCTCTCCTGCTACCTGACTCCCAACAGCTGTTTGAGGTACTGCAGCACCACCCATGTCTTCCTCATCTGTTGTCCATTATCAGACATCGGCACCTTCCCCTGCTGTCATGGGCTCCCTTTTCTGTGAGCGCAGCCCTGCACGCTTTTTGGGGGGTTTTGTGTTCCGCTGACGACTGGCCATCCCACTTCTGACACCAAATGTTGCAGGTGCGTCCTCGCTCTCCTGGCCAGAGAGAGAGAGGGACTTGCCGGTCTTCAAGTGATGCCGTGATAAGAGCACACCGTCACAAAGTTGAGATGCACTTTTTTAACTGTCTTTTATCAAAACATGTCAACACACCCTTTCTCAAACCAATCACACACTTTCGTCTTCAAAATTAAAGCACTGCGCATCATTAATGTAATCTGTGGTATACCTACTGTGTGTACAGTAATTGCTACATCAGTTGAGGACTGTAGGTAGGGAAATTTTTGTGGCAGGCTGAAATATTGTGTATATTCTTTTATAACGTGTTCTGGTTGATAGTCATCAATTGCAGAATATTTAGCAAGCAGAATATTAAACTATATCAATAAATAGAGAAGTTTAATACTGTCATGCAGGGACATAAATAGCATTAACTTGCACAAAATGTAATGTACAGATAAACAGAAGCCTTATTCGGGTACAAATGTCAAAGATTACATCACCAAACAGATCATAACAATCCACAAAACTGATCTAAACAATCCAAACCCGGAGGTGTAGCTTCTCTCCTCTGAATGCAAGTGCTCTTACAGCAGGAATTGAAATTCTGTCGGGTATACACCAACGCACTGCAGGTAAATTATCGTATTGTCATCAAAAGCGTGTTTGTGTCCATTTTGTGATGAGCTGTTTAAAAAAGCATAATGTTTAATAAACAATTTATTAAAGCAAACAAAATGTCCAGTCATATTTTTAAAAATCATATTTTAAAAATCTGTCTAGGGTACACTTACTAATGATGAAAAATCATATCGATCTGTGATCATCGCCATTAATTTCGAGTAAACTATGAACAATGCGATTAATCGCAATCGAATATTTTAATCGTTTGACAGCCCTAATACATAAAAGTAAAGATGTGTATGTACTACATTCCCCAGAAGGCTTAGCACTGTAGACAGGAACCAGATGTAGGTCTAAATAGAATAAATATAATATAAAATAAAGGGTTCATATATTGTTATATGTGTCTGTTACTGCTTTGTCTGCACAACAAGCAAACATAGGTTTTGATAAGACAGTTGACATGTGTGTTTGAGCGCCGATCAGAGACAAGTTTGATTGGTGGAAAGGACACTGATTGGCCTGAATGTGCAAGGAAGTTGCGAAACCACACATCATTTGCGAGGATTGGTTAAATATGTGTGAATTGCTGACATCCCGAAATTCTGGAGGGACTACTACAGTAAATTGTCCACAGGTGTGAATTTGATTGTGAGTGGTTGGATGTCGACATGTGCTCTGTAATTGACTGGTGACCCGTTCCTGGTACATGCCGCCTCTGGCCCAAGGTCGGCCGGGATAGGCTCCAGCTCACCCTGATCAGCGTTAAAGAATGAATGATGTACAGAGTATCTAAGGTGAAAGACCTGGCAAATATTCTCCTCAGGAAGCTGACATAATAACTCCTTGTGGTTTGGATTGAGTTATAAGGTGATCATTCTTCAAAGGCCTAACGTGATCAAACCAGGGCAGTCTTTGAAAGTGCTGGATTTACGTCAAACTTGCATGTGCAGTGAGGCTGGACGTGCTTGGAACTGACAAAGACTACACACAAGCGATCCAAAAATGTTTGATACGGAATGTTTTTTCATTCATCCAAATTCCCACATCAGATGATAGTTATTCCTACCTTTAATCTGTTTTTGCTTTTTGAGTCTGGTGATTTTTTTTGGAAGAAGCATTCCATTTGATTTGGAGCTTTTTTTTGTTGTTTCTCACAGCAGTTTGTCTTGTCCAACACAGCAGTATATTGCATTTCCTGGAGGCCTTGTCCGGTGCCGAGGCTCTCCATTGTGCAGGCTGGCCCACTTGTGGTTGGTTTTCTGGGCCACCTAAATGGACCGGAGCCATCATTAATGTTATTAGTTACACCTGACAAGTCCAAGCGTCTGCTGGGAGAAAGATCTATATCAACGGATGTGCTCATATCCACTTTTCAGCTGTTAAATCTGGAGGAATTATCCTCATTACAGATGAGTATGTATGAGGGTTTCCACGGTGACAGCTCCCATGTGATCAATAGTGGCTTTTTTCTCTTCTCAAAGCTCTTAGCAATGTGTGATTATATTTGCCAGGCAAGGGTGTGCCCCCTTACAGCCAAAGTCAGGCTACAGCTCCCCTATGACCATAAAAAGGAAATGTGGTACAAAAAATAAATAGATGGATGTCTGAGTAATACAAAACTGTAGTTCACCTCGGGTAATGCGGTTTCTTTTTTTATGCATATTACTGCAAACAATGCAGAGAGCCTTGGTTATTGTTGTCATTCTTCCAACTTTTGGAATACTTTGGTGCATTTTATGTATATATTAGGGTTGTACGGTATACCTGTATTAATATAGTACCGCGATACTAATGAATCATATTTGTTCCTATGCCGCCTCTAAAAAGTACCTATCCCCACCCCTTTTTGTCTTTAACGGGCATGACGGCGAGTTGTCACGTCATGACATTGCTGGTTTTACGAGCAGGGAGCATGTTCGGCAGTGCACAATCACAGAGGACTTACAAGCAGACACAGGGTGTAGACAGAAAAGGGAGAATGGGCGCAATTATGGCTTAAAAACTAACTATAAAGGTGAAGTTATAACACGGAAACGCCCTCAGGAAAAAGTGCTTTAAGACATGGCTAGCTAGCTAGTGGCTGACGTCCAGCCGCAGTCTGCAATATTTTAGCTACTTCTAAATCACAAATCCGCGCCTCCGTGGCGACAAATAAAGTAAGTTTCTTCCAAGTATCAACCCTGCAAGACTAGGAATAGCTAAACATGCTTCACTAGACACCGTAGCTCACCGGCGTCACAATGTAAACAAACGCCAGAGGTTGATCTACACCTGACATCCACTGTAATGATACCAAGTACAGAAGCGTATCTACTTGATATTACTATGCTCTACTTTGATCGTTTTTTATTGTTGTTGTTTTTTTTTATTATTCTATAAACTCAGGAATTACGTCCCTAGACAAATGAGGACTTAAATTATGACCAATGTATGATCCTGTAACTACTTGGTATCAGATCGATACCCAAATTTCTGGTATCATCCAAAACTA
The DNA here is from genome assembly GCF_033978795.1 of Nerophis ophidion. Taxonomy (NCBI): domain Eukaryota; kingdom Metazoa; phylum Chordata; class Actinopteri; order Syngnathiformes; family Syngnathidae; genus Nerophis; species Nerophis ophidion. The sequence goes on from NC_084612.1 coordinate 32,755,815, forward strand.
ATGTAAAGCATCCAAACAACAGAAGAATAAGTGATTATTACATTTTAACAAAAGTGTAGACTGAACATGTTTTAAAAGAAAGTAAGCAGATATTAACAGTAAATGAACAAGTAGATTGATAATTCGTTTTCTACCACTTGTCCTGAGTAATGTTGACAAAAAAATAGAATGGAAAATGACACAATATATGTCAAGAGCATATGTCAAGAGCTAAATAAGGAGTGTATGTTTGCTTACTTAGTAATAAAAGAAAAAGTTGTCTCGTATATTCACTATTTCATTTAAGGACAAAATTGCAATTAGAAACATATATTTCCATCCATTCATTTTCTACCTCTTATTCCCTTTTGGGGTCGCGGGGGGCGCTGGCGCCTATCTTAGCTACATCTGGGCAGAAGGCAGGTACACCCTGGACAAGTCGCCACCTCATCGCAGGGCCAACACAGATAGACAGACAACATTCACACTCACATTCACACACTAGGGCCAATTTAGTGTTGCCAATCAACCTATCCCCAGATATGATTAATGTACCAAAATATTTTTGTTGAAATAAAGCCAGTAATGCCATTTTTGTGGTCCCCTTTATTTAGAAACATATTGAAAAGTATTGAAATACATTTTGGTACCAGTATTGGGACAACCCAAGATATATATGTGTATATATATATGCATATATACGGTATCAATATTTTGGTACCAGTAGATGTATACAGCAAATCTATATCTATCCATTTAGGTTTGAATTTTTGAAAGGCAGCGTGGGTTATTATGTGGAAGGATGAACGAGGAATGAGTGCCAAATTTCCCTTCAAAATAAGAAAATTTGCATACAGTGCACATTTTTTTATGTTACAGCCTTACTCCAAAATTTAATAAATCATTTTTTTACTCAAAATTCTGGACACAATACCCCATACTGACAATGTGAAAAGTTTTATTTTTGATTGTTTGCAAATTTATTAACAATAGATAATAAATCACATATACATACTTATTCACAGTCATTGCTCAATACTTTGTTGATGCACCTTTGGCAGCAGATACAGCCTCAAATAGTTTTGAATATGATGCCACAAGCTTGGCACAACTATCTTTGGGCAGCAACGACCAGTCCTCTTTGCAGCACCTCTCAAACTCTATCAGATTGTAATGGAAGGCTTGGTTTTCATCCAGGATGTCTCTGAACAATACTTAACACAATAAAACAACAAGCTCTAGTCTGATGTGTGTACTGACAAAAAAATGATGTCAATTTGTCTTGTATTCCTAGCGATTAGCGCGCTAGCAGTTACTTAATCAAAGTGCTGTTATCAATCACAGTTTTGAGATAAATTTCATTTCAAGTGGTAATACTAACCTTTGGAGGTTTTACTGCAGTTCATCATTAATACCGGTAATCGTTACATCCCTACAAATGACAAAGGCCTGATGCCCCTTATGCCACTTTATGGTGGTCCTTTTTTTTTGGTTAGTGTTGAAAATAGTCACAAAAATTGAATAATAACGATTACTCCTTCAACGATTGCTGAACTAACGTTTGTTCTAGAACTTCTAACTCTGAAGCTGTCTGTATTGTTTAATCCTTTACCCCGTAAATGTTTGATTATTGTATACTGCTGTCCTTATCTTAGTCTAGTCAGGAAGGTGACTAGAACTTGATGGTCACTCCGTCAGAACTACAGCATTGGTCTGTGGCGAAAGGAAAACCTTCTTGAAGGACAACCAACTCTGCAGCAATCCACCGACCAGGCCTTTATGATAGAGTGGCCGGACGGAAGCCATTTTATAAAAAAAAAAAAAGTTTTCCAAAAATACATCTGAAAGATAATGAGAACCAAAATTCTCTGGTCTGATGAGACAAAGATTGAAGTATTTGGTGTGAATGTCAGGCATCATGTTTGGAGGAAACCATGAGGCACCGCTCATCACCAGGCCAATACCATCCCTACAGAGAAGCATGGTGGTGGCAGCATCATGCTGTGGGGATGTTTTTCAGCGGTGAGAACTGGAAGACTAATCAGGATAGATGGAAAGATGAATGCAGCAATGTACAGAGACATCCTAGATGAAAACCAGTACTTCCCATCCAACTTGATGGGGCTTGAGAAGTGCTGCAAAGAGGAATGGGCAAAACTGCCCAAAAATAGGTGTGCCATGCTTGTGGCATCGTATTCAAAAAGACTTGAGGCTGTTATTGCTGCCAAAGGTGCATCAACAAAGGAGTGCGCTAATGCTGTGATTACTTACAGATATGTGATTTTTTTTTTTTTTTTTTTAATGAATATGTACTTTTTTTTTTTTTTTAAGAAAAAAACCTTTTTACATTGTCATTATAAGGTATTGTTTGTTGTACTTTGAGGACAAAAATTAATTTATTCCATTTTGGAATAAGGCTGTAAGATAACAACAAGTGGGAAAAGTGAAGCATTGTGAAAACTTTGCACTGCGTATTGCAGTGATGACTTTAAAACATGTATCAGATGATATTTTAAAAGCAAAACACCTTTTTGAGACAGTCGCTAGGAAGAACGCTACTAGTACACGGACAACAAACAACACTATACCCGCTATAATGTTGTCAACAAATACGCCACACATCCATTTTGCAAAAACTGTTATAGTTTTTGTGGTGTGAGTAATCCAAATTTCAACCTGATTAAAAATACAATTTGAAATCACTATTAGTAACATAATTTTGTGGTCTTATTTAGAGCAAGTTAAAAAATTATGTAGTCATTTTTGTACAGTAAATGCAGTTAATGTACCTCCACATTTCCTTCATACTGTAATAGGCAAAAATGGACACTGCACATGTACATGTGCATATTTATTAAAAAAAATATATGATTTTTTGGTTTGACTTCCATTGTTACACTTCTAAATATACTCGCTTTTACTTTCAATTTAACTTAGAACGCCACATGCCTATACTCCCCCCTTGTGAATATATTTAGTGGGGTCTCCCTTCCCAGAGATGTCACTGTCATATTTTGAAACATCTCTCTCCTGGTTGGCACTGCTGTGCTTCGCTGTGTCCAACTATTCCTCCTTTGTTGAGGACCACACAGAGGGATGACATGTTGGAGGCACATCCAGGCTGGGTGGCCCGGCTGCAGGAGAGATGTGGCTGACAGGATCAGCCTTCAGCAGACTATGGCAGTAATGCGTGGAGACAGAGCAAAACTGGCCTTTTGGAGATGTGTAGAAAGAGCAATGCTGGCAATTCTCAATAAATGCACTCGCACACAAAAAACAAGGAAAGGAGAAAGAAGGAGAGAAGTTCTTTGGGGCCCTTGTTTTAGTGGCGGTCTCATCCGCTGGACTACTAATGTCCTTCAACTCCTTTTAATTTACATTCCTAACGCTCCATTCAAAGATCAACAGGTTAGTTTACACAAATTTAGCACAGAGGAAAAAAATGGAATCTTCATATAAAGTAATGGCATAATATAAAAATAACACCTGCTCAAGAATATTTAAACGGTAAATTGTATCCAATGTAAACGGGGTATTAACCGATTCACTTGATTAGAATAAAGTTTAAATTTATATTATGTTGCCTTGATTAATCCTTTTGTAAGTGTAACTAATATTAAATGTATAAAATCCAGACTGTATGGAGTGCCTGGAGTTTGAAATACACATACATAAGATCTAAATTACTACGATCTAAGTACCTCACGCTAAATAGCGTGAGCAGTCTCTAAAATAGCGTGTACTAATAGCGGGCGTGTTGCGTGCGATATACCAAGACTGCGTGTGCAATTAAAAAGTGGTGCAGACGCTTTATTTAAATGAGGATTTTGTGTGTACTTTTCAGGGCATCACCACGGAGACACTCATGTACTGCACATTCATGTTATCATGTCTGTGGTGTTTTGCTGTGTTTTCAAATAAGCAGGAGACATCTACCACTTTTTGTGGGCATTTTAGATGCAGTCGTGCAGTGCAAACAACTTTTTTTTTTTTTTTTTTTTTTTTTACAACTGAAGATGCATTCATTGGAAAGAAGCTACATCTACTCCTCTCAAGACGCAAAAAGTGTATTCTTGAAGTTTCTTTCCCCCAAAAAAATATTGTAATCTATATTCTATAAGGGAAAAAATTAACGTCTTTAAAAAATAATAATACTGACGGACACCAAAAACCATCAATTAAATTTGGTTTAATTAGCCCCTTAAAGAGGAACTGCACTTTTTGGGGGGAATTTTGCCTATTGTTCACAATCATTATGAAAGATGAAAATATATATATTTTTTAAATGCATTATAAATAATAAATAAACGTAAATTTACTCCTCTCAAGACACAAACAAATGTATACTTTAAGTTTGTTTCATATAACAATTATTGTAATAATCCATATCCTATTTGGAAAAAAATTTACGTCTTTAAAAAAAATAAATCACGGATAAAGAAATCCACCATATACATTTTTTTTTAATCAGTCTCTTAAAATGAGAACTGCATTTTATTTTTTTTAGAATTTTGCTTATCGTTCAGAATCATTATGAAAGATGAAAGGGTTTCTTTTAATGCGTTATCAATATTAAATAAACGTAAATAAAAGTCAATGTGAGCTCCACTATTCTGCCCTTAAAATCCAGTAAATAACCATTCAAAAACCGCCAACAATACTCAATTTACATTTCAGGACTTGTATATCAACCAAGTATTAGTGATATTGTTATTATAAGCGCTAACGCAGATGGACTATTTATAGAGGCGCCGAGGTTTACATCATCGAATGGTCTGCTGCTCCCTTGCTCCCTGTAAGTTTATTCTAGATCATAAATCATGACTCTCATCTGGACAGAAGAAGTCTGAGTAGGTATTCTGACAAGTTGTTACACTTTGACAGCCATTTAGGACCCAAAAATGGCCAGAACGACATGAAAAAAGACGCTTGGTTGTTTTTTTTAGGGGCTTTGAGGTTGGAATTGTGCGGCTCCCATGGACTCCATTGTAAGCGCACTTTTGATCACAACTATTGAATATTCGGAATGCAAAAAAGACAAAGAAAACATCCATTGTCATGTCTTTCATAACGATTGTGAACAATAGGTAAAATTCCAAAAAAAGTACAGTTCCCCTTTAAGTCCTCTAGCAGCTCTAAAATTATAAAATTATGTTGCTGAACAGGTATGTATAATGTTTTTTATTTTTATTTCTGACTGTCCAAAATATGGACACACACATAGGATGGAGGATTCTCGTCTGTTTGCTGTCTGCCTGTGCAGCGTAAGTTGCGAACAGATTTTTTAAACTTATTATTAAAGAACACATGTTAAAAGTGAAATTTTAATTTTAATGGTGTGCATTTATTAGAAAAAAGAATGAAAGCTATGGCAAGCAGAAAAATCAAGTATTTCCCTTAAAATACGCATTGAGGCTAAAAGTGTGTTTTATCCAATTACTCAACAAATCGAACAAACTAATCAATAGATTAATTGAGTAAGAAAATAATCAATAGTTGAAGTACTAATATACAAATAGATAAACTCTAATTCCTTCCACTCTTTTCTATACTTTTTTAAATTATGCAAGCGCAGACATGCTAAGCATACAACATATTCATACATACATACATACACAACTATGTTGAAAACAAATTAATCCTTGCCAAAAGTCTTTTTTTTTCAACAATTGCAAAAGATGATATTTCTACTAAAGTGTAGAACTGTGAAATGTGACAATTCTGCAGACTATCAAGAAGAGAAGCACTTTACCTGATAATCACTTTGTAGCATTTAGCACCTACTTAACAAAACAAATGGCTGCCAACGACTGATGCTGGACTTTGTCAAGGCTGAGGCAGCAAAGTAAATAGATCACAAGTGTCATCACTAAACGGCCCCTGGATCCCAGAACTCCGACATTCTTGCGCCACATGAAGAATGGTGCGAGAGCTGCTTGTTTATTTTGTTTGGTTATCTTGTCTTTAGTTGGCTCCATCTTAATGGGAAGGTGAAGGCCCTCTTCCTCCGTTTAACTGCTTTCTTATTTTTTATTTTGCTCTGAGAGCATTAAACAGATATTTTGGCAGCACTTTTACACCTATTGAAAAATGGGAAGTACATGTTGTTGGGTGTGAAAATATTAATTTAAACATTTCAATGCTTTACTTCGTGAATGTTATTTTTGAAACGGCTGAAATAAGCAACAATGAAAGTTTTTTGTATTTATTTATTATCTTTTACCTGGTTATAGGCTACACTCAAGTTTATTTTAACTTCTCAATTTATTACAAACTAATTTAAAGATTACTAAAATATTTTAGATCTAAAGCCGTAGACATACATGCATTTTTTATTCAATTATTTGAATTCAAATAACCACCTGTGTGAGTGTTCGTGTGTGTGTGTGTGTGTGTGTGTGTGTGTGTGTGTGTGTGTGTGTGTGTGTGTGTGTGTGTGTGTGTGTGTGTGTGTTTGTGTCTGTGTGTGTGTGTGTGTGTTTGTGTGTGTGTATGTGTGTGAAGAGAAGTGACAGTAAACAACAAGAGAGGCTAACATTAGCTGCTGTATGTATGAATAGGTGTGTGTATGTGTGTGTCTGTGTGTGTGTATGTGTGTGAAGAGAAGTGACAACAGGAGAGGCTAACCTTAGCTGCTGTATGTATGAATAGGTGTGTGCGTGTGTGTTTGTGTGTGTGTGCGTTTGCGTGTGTGTGTGTGTGTGTGTGTGTGTGTGTGTGTGTGTGTGTGTGTGTGAGATACGAGGTAGCAAAACGGCAATAATACGTGTGTTTTAAGCCATTTTGCATTTTTTGCAAGGGGTTAGATAGAGACAGTGTAATTCCATTAAAACCACCTAATTCACTGACCAAATAATGACGTTTCATTGTGAAATGTTTTTTATGTTAACATTCATAATGTATTTATAATGTTTTTAATAACTAACATGATATTGCAGGGGCTCCGCAGTGCAACATAACCCCACTCCCTGCTTTGACGCCGCCGTTTATGAACCACAACGTAACTCTTTTTGTGATTTAATCTATTAAAGCCGTGTTTCTTACTCCTAAGGCCGGGGCCCATTGTTGGCACTCAGTTGTAAAAGACTTTTCCACCACTTTTGGCAGTAACGACAGTCTCAAACAAACAGAAGAAGTCATTCAAAACTTTCTTAGGCGCAAAAATTATGACTAAAGTGGTGAAGCTCTATTTTCACTTGCACTTTAATTTTATTTAACAGTTTATTTATGATATTTATTTATGTATTATTATTTTTTTCAGAATGTATTTCATTTTAGCACTACGTAATTATACGTACATTTATTGTTCATCCGTTTTTATGCATGTTTCTTATGCAATATTTTTTGATTAGTATTTATTTGTCTATCAGCCTGACCTAGGTCTTGATAATAATCTTTGTCATCAACACATGGTTTTACATTATTTGACAAGGTTTATCCTGTTAAACTGTACGTTAATATTTGAGTGGACCCCAGGCACCTCTGTTGTGGAAAAATGGGGCTCTGAGGTCAAAAAGGTTAAGAACCCCTGTGTTAAAGGGGAACATTATCACCAAACCTATGTAAGCGTCAATATATACCTTGATGTTGCAGAAAAAAGACCATGTATTTTTTTAACTGATTTCCGAACTCTAAATGGGTGAATTTTGGCAAATTAAACGCCTTTCTGTTTATCGGTCTTTTAGCGATGACGTCAGAACGTGACGTCACCGAGGTAACACACCCGCCATATTCATTTTCACATTACAAACACCGGGTCTCAGCTCGGTTATTTTCCGTTTTTTCGACTATTTTTTGGAACCTTGGAGACATCATGCCTCGTCGGTGTGTTGTCGGAGGGTGTAACAACACTAACCGGGAGGGATTCAAGTTGCACCACTGGCAAGAAATCTGCCCCCAGACCCCCATTGAATGTACCAAAGTGTCTTCACATTTGACCGGCGATGCTAAGACAGACATGGTACAGAGATGTATGGATAACCTGCAGATGCATTTGCAACGATTAAGTCAACGAAATCACAAAGGTGAGTTTTGTTGATGTTGTTGACTTATGTGCTAATCACACATATTTGGTCACGGCATGACTGCCAGCTAATTGATGCTAACATGCTACGCTAATCGATGCTAACATGCTATTTACGCTAGCTGTATGTACATTTGAAACTAGATACCCACATTTAATGCGAAACAAACACTTACCAATCGACGGATTTAAGTTGTTCCAGTGTCACAAGATGCGAAAGTCCTGATCGTTTGGTCTGCACATTTTACCGGCGATGCTAATAAGGCAGCCATGCTATGGGCCACTTCATTAGGTACACCCACGCTATGGCCGAATAGCGTCAATAGCTATTCGCTCAATAGCTTCAATTCCTTCTTCAATTTCGTTTTCGCTATCTGCCTCCATACTCCGACCATTGTTTCAATACATGCGTAATCTGTTGAATCGCTTAAGCCGCTGAAATCCGAGTCTGAATCCGAGCTAATGTCGCTATATCTTGCTGTCTTAACCGCCATGTTGTTTGTATTGGCAGCCCTGTATGACGACACAGGGAAATGGATAGTGGTTTCGAAGATAGCGAAAATAAGGCACTTTAAAGCTTTATTTAGGTATATTCCGGGACCGGTAAAATTTTGAAAAAAACTTCAAAAAAATACAACAAGCCACTGGGAATTGATTTTTATTGTTTTTAACACTTTTGAAATTGTGATAATGTTCCCCTTTAAGGTGTTCAAACCAAATTTTCACTTTGATAATAAGAGTATTGGGGAAATATATTGGAAGAAGCAGAGTTTATTTAACCCTTCCCATTCTTCGGGTTTCAGTGATTAAATAGTTTGTTGACTTCCCTAGTTTAACATGTCTGAATTGGGGCCCGAAGCAAAATTCAGAATTGAGGCTCTCTCTCTCACATTACATTTTTTCACTGATTTGTATTCATGTTAGATGAGTTTTATACTTTTTCAAATCAAACTTGGAATTCTATTTGATGGATGTTATGTACTAAAACAAACTCATGTAAAATAAATTGTTCAACAATAAAAAATAAATAAAATAAAATTAGCAAAATAAGACATTTCTGCAGAACTTCCTGACACATAATCAGTGCCCACCTATCCTTTGTGGAGGGGCGGGGGGGCACAGATTCGCTAGCTGTCCAAAACCGGGACCACGGGTGGACCACTCATCTGTGCATCAGTTGAGGACGTCTCTGAACTGTTGACCTACAGTATCTCCACTCAAGATGATCTCCTGCTGGCCCCACCATGGACTGGACTCTCACACTATTATGTTGGATCCACTGTGGACTGGACTCTCACAATATTATGCTACATCCACCATGGACTGGACTCTCACACTATTATGTTAGATCCACTACGGACTGGACTCTCACAATATTATGCTAGATCCACTATGGACTGGACTCTCACTATTATGTTAGATCCACTATGGACTAGACTCTCACTATTATGTTAGATCCACTATGGACTAGACTCTCACTATTATGTAAGCTCCACTATGGACTGGACTGTCACTATTATGTTAGATCCACTATGGACTAGACTCTCCCACTAATATGCTGGCCCCACTATGGACTGGACTCTCACTATTATGTTAGATCCACTATGACTATGGACTGGACTCTCACTATTTTGTTAGATCCACTATGGACTGGACTCTCACTATTATGTAAGCTCCACTATGGACTGGACTGTCACTATTATGTTAGATCCACTATGACTATGGACTGGACTCTCACTATTATGTTAGATCCACTATGGACTGGACTCTCACTATTATGTTAGATCCACTATGGACTGGAGCCTCACACTAATATGCTGGCCCCACTATGGACTGGACTCTCACTATTATGTTAGATCTACTATGGACTGGAGTCTCACACTAATATGCTGGCCTCACTATGGACTGGACTCTCACACTATTATGTTAGATCCACATCTGCGGTCCCTTCCAAGGTTTCTCATTGTCATCCCATTGGGTTGAGATTTTTCTTGCCCTGATGTGGGATCTAAGCCGTGCAGCACTTTGAGACACTCTTGATTTAGTGCTATAATTGATTGATTGATTGATTGATTGATTGATTGATTGATTGATCATCAACCAGTTTTTCATCCTGGGATGAATGAGTACCAGCCCAGCACTGTTGTTACCACCGGGGACATCTAGATTAGAAGGGGATATTTTCCATTATACTCTCCGAAAGGCCAGATTAGTTGTTTTGTAATAGTGAAAGAAAAAGTTGAAGATGTGTCAGAATAAACTTAACAGAGTTTAGAGTTAGCATATTCAGTAATATATAATAAGTAAATCAAGGTGCAAGTTGACAGAAACAGGTCAGAAATATTTTTGCAGTAATAAATAAGTGCCAGATATATGATAAACAGTAACCAAATGATAAAATTGATGAATAATTAAGTTACACATCTGAAAAAAAAATAGTATAATGCATAGTTAATACAAACTACTCTAAATACAGTAATACTAACAAAAATGTTGTATCCATCCATCCATCCATTTTCTACCGCTTATTCCCTTTGAGCTTGCGTGGGGCGCTGGTGCCTATCTCAGCTACAATCAGGCGGAAGGCGGTGTACACCCTGGACAAGTCGCCACCTTATCACAGAGAAATGTTGTAGTGAACAGGAAAATGTATAAAAGATTATATATATCAACATATTGAATCATAAGATGATACAGTGTTTAAAGACAAACTAGTCTCACCTACTCACTGGCCTAGTGGTTAGAGTGTCCGCCCTGAGCTCAGTAGGTTGTGAGTTCAAACCCCGGCCAAGTCATACCAAAGACTATAAAAATGGGTCCCATTGTCTTTCTGCTTTGCACTCAGCATCAAGAGATGGAATTGGGGGTTAAATCACCATAAATGATTCCCGGGCGTGGCACCGCTGCTGCCCACTGCTCCCCTCACCTCCCAGGGGTTGATCAAGAGGATTGGGTCAAATGCAGCTGACAAAATTCACCATACCTAGTGCGTGTGTGAAAATCATTGGTACTTTAACTTTAACTTGTACCCATGTGCTATGTGCATGCTCCACTGTTCATTTTATGTTGATTATTTTACTGTCAATATTTATTGTAAGTTGTATTTTAATACATGTATGATATTGTCTGCAAATGTGTGTCTGTCTTTATGGTGCCTGCCTTAGGACAACAGATGAAATTTAGCCATTGCAGCTAATTCTGGCATATTTACGGTGATGCTTAGCTCATATGTTGATCTCAATGCATTGTCCTAATCAAATAAAGTTATTCAATTCAATACATGGGTAAATAACTCTTTTTAAGACGATGGTTTTTTAGCATTCCTCCTCCATATACAGTGCATTCGGAAAGTTTTCACAGCGCTTCACTTTTCCTACATTTTATTATGTCACACCTTATGCCAAATGGAATAAATTAATTATTGTACTCAAAATTCTACACACAATATCCCATAAAGACGTTTTAGTTTTATTTAGCAAATTTGTTCAAACTAAATAACCCCCCCAAAAAATCACATGTAAATGAGTATTCACAGCCTTTGCGCGATAATTTGTTGATGTACTTTTGGCAGCAATTACAGCCTCAAGTCTTTTTGAATACCATGCCACCTACCTTTGGGCAGTTTTGTCCATTGCTCTTATTAAGCACCTCTCACGCTTCAATCGATGATCAATCAATGTTTACTTATATAGCCCTAAATCACTAGTGTCTCAAAGGGCTGCACAAACCACTACACAAACCACTACCACATCCTCGGTAGGCCCACATAAGGGCAAGGAAAACTCACACCCAGTGGGACGTCGGTGACAATGATGACTATGAGAACCTTGGAGAGGACGAAAGCAATGGATGTCGAGCGGGTCTAACATGATACTGTGAAAGTTCAATCCACAATGGATCCAACACAGTCGCGAGAGTCCAGTCCAAAGCAGATCCAACACAGCAGTGAGAGTCCCGCTTACAGCGGAGCCAGCAGGAAACAATCCCAAGCGGAGACGGATCAGCAGCGCAGAGGTGTCCCCAGCCGATACACAGGCAAGCAGTACATGGCCACTGGATCGGACCAGACCCCCTCCACAAGGGAGAGTGGGACATAGGAGGAAAAGAAAAGAAACGGCAGATCAACTGGTCTAAAAAGGGAGTCTATTTAAAGGCTAGAGTATACAAATTAGTTTTAAGGTGAGACTTAAATGCTTCTACTGAGGTGGCATCTCAAACTGTTACCGGGAGGGCATTCCAGAGTACTGGAGCCCGAAATGAAAACGCTCTATAGCCTGCAGACTTTTTTTGGGCTTTGGGAATCACTAATAAGCCGGAGTCCTTTGAAAGCAGATTTCTTGCCGGGACATATGGTACAATACAATCGGCAAGATAGGATGGAGCTAGACCGTGTAGTATTTTATACGTAAGTAGTAAAACCTTAAAGTCACATCTTAAGTGCACAGGAAGCCAGTGCAGGTGAGCCAGTACAGGCGTTATGTGATCAGACTTTCTTGTTCTTGTCAAAAGTCTAGCAGCCGCATTTTGTACCAACTGTAATCTTTTAATGCTAGACATGGGGAGACCCGAAAATAATATGTTGCAGTAGTCGAGGCGAGACGTAACGAACGCATGGATAAGGATCTCAACGTCTTTAGTGGACAGAATGGAGCGAATTTTAGCGATATTACGGAGATGAAAGAAGGCCGTTTTAGTAACGCTTTTAATGTGTGACTCAAAGGAGAGAGTTGCGTCGAGGATAATACCCAGATACTTTACCGTGTCGCCTTGTTTAATTGTTTGATTGTCAAATGTTAGAGTTGTATTATTAAATAGAGGTCGGTGTCTAGCAGGACCGATAATCAGCATTTCCGTTTTTTTGGCGTTGGGTTGCAAAAAGTTAGCGGACATCCATTGTTTAATTTTATTAAGACACGCCTCCAGCTGACTACAGTCCGGCGTGTTGGTCAGCTTTAGGGGCATGTAGAGTTGGGTGTCATCAGCATAACAGTGAAAGCTAACACCATATTTGCGTATGATGTCACCTAGCGACAGCATGTAGATGCTGAAGAGTGCAGGGCCAAGGACCGAACCCTGGGGAACTCCACACCTTACCTTAACGTAGTCCGAGGTCACATTGTTATGGGAGACGCACTGCACCCTGTCAGTAAGATAAGAGTTAAACCAAGACAGGGCTAAGTCTGACATACCAATTCGTGTTTTGATACGTTCTAATAAAATATTATGATCGACGGTATCGAAAGCAGCGCTAAGATCGAGGAGCAGCAACGTAGATGACGCATCAGAATCCATCGTTAGCAATAGATCATTAGTCATTTTTGCGAGGGGTGTCTCCGTAGAGTGATTTGCCCTGAAACTGGATTGAAAGGTTTCACATGGATTGTTGGACGCTAAGTGTTCATTTATTTGCTCCGCAACAATTTTTTTGAGGATTTTTGAAATAAAGGGAAGGTGAGACACCGGTCGGTAGTTTACCATGAGGCCAGGATCGAGGTTAGGTCTTTTAAGAAGAGGATGAATAACCGCTTTTTTGAATACTAGGGCCCTGCGATGAGGTGGCGACTTGTCCAGGGTGTACCCTGCTTTCCGCCCGATTGTAGCTGAGATAGGCGCCAGCGCCCCCCGCGACCCCAAAAGGGAATAAGCGGTAGAAAATGGATGGATGGATGAATACTAGGGGAACAGTGCCCGAGGAAAGTGATACGTTTATAAATTTAGCACTGATGTACCTAATAATACAAAGAGCTCCTTGATAAGTTTCCCAGGAAGAGGGTCAAGTAAACATGTTGTTGGTTTTATTCCATTTACACGTTGTAACAATTCCTCTAATGTTACTTCCTCAAAATGAGAGAGACTATTTTGGAGGGCAGTATCCGCCGTATATACCATCGTATCTGTGTTAATAGAACCCAGTTGTAGCTGGGACGCATTGTCTTTAATCTCCTTTCTAATGACTTCAATTTTCTTATTAAATAATTGCATAAAGTCATCAGCTGAGTGGGTGGAGCTACTGGAGGGGGTCCCTTGTTGGGTTAGCGATGCTACCATACTAAACAAAAATTTAGGATCGTTTTTATTACGGTGGATGAGATTTGAGTAATATTTATCTTTAGCTAAGGTAAGCATGCGTTTATAAGTTATTAACCCATCACTCCATGCTTGATGGTGCACCTCAAGTTTAGTCGTGCGCCATTTGCGTTCCAGCTTTCTACATAATAATTTCTGAGCTCTAGTTTCTTCTGTAAACCACGGGGTATGCTTTTTTGGAGCCTTTTTTAACTTTAGCGGTGCTATATTATCAATGGTTTCGCGCAGGGCGTCGTTAAAGTTGTTAGTGAGGTTATCAATAGAGCCCACATACTTTGGGAATGGTGCCATTACCGAGGGCAGTAGGTCAGCAAGAGTTGTCGTTGTGGCTGTATTAATGTTGCGGCTGCTATAGCAGTTATTATTATTATTAGTTTGACGAACATGCGTCTGAACCTCGAATTTTATAAAGTAATGATCGGACAATACTTTAGTATACGGGAGTATCGTAATTTTGGAAACGGTGATACCCCTGACAGGCACTAGGTCTATCGTATTACCGTTGAGATGCGTGGGTTCATTTATTATTTGTGTAAGACCACAGCTATCAATTATAGTCTGGAGCGCTACGCACGGTGGGTCCGATGGGGTATTCATATGGATATTAAAGTCCCCCATTATGATTATATTATCGGCGTGTGTCACTAGATCAGCAACAAACTCTGAGAATTCATTGATAAAGTCCGAACAGGGCCCTGGGGGGCGGTAGATAACAGCCAGGTGTAGAGGCAGCGGTGTGACAGACCTCATAGTAAGCACCTCAAACGATTTATATTTATTATTTATGTTAGGACTAAGGTTAAAGTTTTCGTTGTATATTAGTGCGACCTCCCCACCCCTTTTAAGCGGACGGGCAATATGCGCATGTGTAAAGTTAGGAAGACATGCCTCATTTAGCGCAAAAAAGTTGTTTGGTTTAAGCCAGGTTTCGCTGAGACCGATGACGTTAAGATTGTTGTCTCTGATGATATCATTAACTAAGAACGTTTTGGGAGACAATGATCTTATGTTTAAAAAACCTATATTATAGGTAGTGGGCTGTTTTAAGGAGTTTTTGGTCAAATTATCCGTAGTAGCAATATTAATAATGTTGCGTTTATTATGTGTAGTGCACTTAAAATAATTACGACCATATGTAGGAATTGATACGACGGGAATTTTCCGATTGTTTGTTTGTTGCTTTGATAAACTGGACGCATCATAGTTTGCCACCTCAGTAGAACATATGTCCAACTCTGAAACAATCAAAGCAGAAAAAACTTTTTCTAATTTAACTGACTCCTTACCCAGACCAGTAGTCTCGCATCTTCCATTTAAATCCGGCTTCAGGATGGAGGGAAGTGGTGTTCTGTGGGGATTAGTCTTCTGATTTGTTTTTAGCCCCACTCGGCATCTGCGTTTCCGATCACACCGCTGGCGTCTGCTCCGTAGACGGCCCCCGCTGCTACTATACTCCCCTGCTTCACAGGCCACTGGATGTAGCCGCCGAAGTATTCCCGTGCTAGTTAGCAGGTCTAGCAAGCACGCGTCTATCAGTCCAAAACGGCCCGATCTGCTTCTGCTTCATGGGAGGGTGGGTTTTCATCCAGGATGCCTCTGTACTTTAATAACAAAATACAACACCAAGCCAGTCTTTGACAGAGCAGCTCCTCTGAAAGAGCCACACTGCCCATCTCTACTATAAAGTTTGTAATGACGGAAAAAAATCAATCAATCAATCAATCAATCAATGTTTACTTATATAGCCCTAAATCACTTGTGTCTCAAAGGGCTGCACAAACCACCACGACATCCTCGGTAGGCCCACATAAGGGCAAGGAAAACTCACACCCAGTGGGACATCGGTGACAGTAATGACTATGAGAACCTTAGAGAGGAGGAAAGCAATGGATGTCGAGCGGGTCTAACATGATACTGTGAAAATTCAATCCACAATGGATCCAACACAGTCGCGAGAGTCCAGTCCAAAGCGGATCCAACACAGCAGCGAGAGTCCCGTTCACAGCGGAGCCAGCAGGAAACCATCCCAAGCGGAGGCGGATCAGCAGCGCAGAGATGTCCCCAGCCGATACACAGGCAAGCAGTACATGGCCACCGGATCGGACCGGACCCCCTCCACAGGGGAGAGTGGGACATAGAAGAAAAAGAAAAGAAACAGCAGATCAACTGGTCTAAAAAGGGAGTCTATTTAAAGGCTAGAGTATACAAATGAGTTTTAAGGTGAGACTTAAATGCTTCCACCATGTCTTGTATTTTTGTATTTTTGTATTTTTGTATTTTTGTATTTTTGTATTTTGTATTTTTAGCGATCAGTGCGCTAGCTTTCAGTAACTTTATCGAAGTGCTGTTATCGATCACAGTTTTAAGATAATTTTCATTTCAAGTGGTAATACTAAACTTTGGAGTTTCATTAATACCGGTAATCGTTACATCCCTAAAAATGACAAAGGCCTGATGCCCCTCACACCATTTTATGGTGGTTCTTTTTTTGCTTGGTTTTGACAATAGCCAAAAAAAGCAAATATCCATCCATCCATCCATCCATCCATTTCCTACCGCTTATTCCCTTTTGGGGTCGCAGGGGGTGCTGGCGCCTATCTCAGCTACAATCGGGCGGAAGGCGGCATACACCCTGGACAAGTCGCCACCTCATCACAGGGCCAACACAGATAGACAGACAACATTCACACTCACATTCACACACTGGGGATCATTTAGTGTTGCCAATCAACCTATCCCCAGGTGCATGTCTTTTGGAGGTGGGAGGAAGCCGGAGTACCCGGAGGGAACCCACGCAGTCACGGGGAGAACATGCAAACTCCACAAAGAAAGATCCTGAGCCCGGGATTGAACCCAGGACAACTCAGGACCTTCGTATTGTGAGGTAGCTCCTTTGCCACAGTGAAGCCCCAAAAAGCAAATAATAATGCTTAATCCTTCAATGCTTGCTGAATTTAGGTTTATTGTGGAAAAATTCAAACTCTGAAGCTTCATGTATTTTTTAGCCCTTTTTCCCCTTGAAATTTAGTTTTTCCCAAAGTGTCTAATGGTCAAAGTTTAGACACCCTTTCCCCTGCTGATGAAGTACACGGTGTACCTCAACCGTTGACCCCTTGTCAGATTCTAAACCAATAAGGGTAAGGCGTGAAAAGGTGTTTTGTACGACATCAAGAACAGGGATAATTGATTCTATTTATTTTGTTTGGGTTACAGGAGCGCTCTGGTGTTTTTCAGGACCTCTTTGCAGCAAAGCTAGCCTAAGATCATGCCTATGACAGCACTCCACTGTTTTTAGGAATCTGCTGCAGAAATGTGAGTCCGTCAAACGTTTTTTTAACTGAACTCACGTGCCACCAGCTAAATGGCCCAAATGATGAAAAAGAGAAGACATCAATGAAACCTTGAGAAACAACACTAACTAAAGAAGTTGAAGAAATGACTACTGGCTCCATCTGAAGTAAACAAATTAAAGCAGTGCTTCTAAAACATTTTCTGTCACGCCGACCCATGGAAGTAGAAAATATTGCGCCCCCCTGCCCCCACTCTCCATTGTGACAATAAACAGTATAATTTGTCTACAAAATTGTTAAAACATATTAAGCTTATTAACATTAAAGGTAGGCTGACCATATCCTGAAATCCCAAAAAGAGGACGCGTATATGCGTGCCAAGGCTAGGACTAGGTGAAAATTTGCCAATGATACTCGAACTTGCTTTGTAAATAATATAGTTATTTAAATAAAACATTTTTTCTCCTCTGTTGACAGCAGTGTTGGCGCAAGGAATTTTCAAAATGGGGTCCCATGGACCCCACCAACTCATAAAAATTGGGTCCCACTGTAAATTTTTGGAAGCGTTTTGAAAACAAATGATAAACGTATGCATTGTCCTGTTACATCTCACATTCTATATCGTGTTTTGGAAAAAGGTTGGGGGCGTGGTTAAGAGGAGAGGAGTATATTTACAGCTAGAATTGACCAGGTCAAGTATTTCATATATTGTATATATATATATATATATATATATATATATATATATATATATTTTTTTTTTTTTTTTTTTTTTTTTTTCGGGAGAAAATTTGTCACGGGAGGTTTTTGGGAGAGGCGCTGAATTTCGGGAGTCTCCCGGAAAATCCGTGAGGGTTGGCAAGTATGATTAGGGGTACAAAAATGCGAGGATCTGCCATTGTTTTCACACTGGTCCAGGTTTGTACAACAGGAGCATGCTAGTGTTTTTAGGAATTTGCTGCAAAAATGTTTGTCTCCCACGCTTTGAAGTGAACTCAGGGGCATTCCCTGGCCGAATTTGACCCCCGGGCCCCCTGTCTCGAAGGACAAGCAGTGTGCGTGCCATGTTGCATGCATAATACACAGTACAGCAGTCGTTTTCACAGGGTCATGTGATCACTCTAAAAATCCAAAGAAAAATGTGCATCTGCATTTGGGGCAGCAGTAGGTGGTCAGGTGGTCCTGTATGTCCTGGGATGGAGCGTCCCCCCCCTCCGACTCCCCTCCCCTATGCCATTGTCATACACAGGAGCTGCATGACGGATGGCACAAAGAGTAGACACTGATCTTCCAAGGCAAGCTCTCCTCTCAGTACGCCGTGTTGTGCGCCAAAGGAAATGAGCTGATCCTCTAGAGCAGACCATAACTAAGCTTTGCCTTTTTTATTTGAAACCATGGTAGCTCTTAATCCACTGCCTCAGGCGCAGGGAAAACTGGGATCAAAATACTTTGTAAGATGTCATCTGAAGAAAAGTGATATATTAAACCAAAAAGGTACAATTGGTTGAGAAATCTAGCCAGAGCACCCTTGAGCTTGCTCGTCATGGCGTGTTCACTCAACAGCTCCAATAAAACAATGCAGCTGCATCAACAGGACGTGTGAAATGTAAAGCAGCGAGCGCATCTTTAATGCTCCCCGGATGACGCCGTCTTCTCCAGAGGACAATAAATCATTTCACTCCATAAGTCGCTCGCGATTTGTCACATTGTCACTGGACACCACGCTGGGCCAAGGTGTCGCCTTCTTATGAAGTCCATTATTGTGAAAGTTGCCTCTCCCAAATGGCAGAATGAGGAGGCCCCATGTGGGGGGTGGTGGGTGGTGGGGGCTGTGCTCATGTCCCGGGCGTTTACACCTGTGTGTGACACAAGGATCAGCGGCCAGCTGTGCTCTCTTGTGGTGCCTTCAGGGACAGCCTGGAAAATATCACTTCACATAGCAATGACTGCTGTTTTTTTTCTCGCACTTTTTATGCCCGCCTTTTACATCGCATGGTTTTGCTCTGCTTGCCTTTGGGGCTTTTTCTTTGGCAACATTGCTTGCAACGTACCAATCTAGTACTTTATGAGACTGTCCTGTTACCTGCTTTGGGTGACATAAACTACATTGATCATTACCACAACATTGTAACTATATGTACAATAGCCAACAATAAACACCCTTTTTAAACTTTGCCTATCCTTCAGCATTAGCTTTGAACAGTCTAATACATACTCTCCTCCGCTTTGCTGCAGCTGTCTCCTTTCTTTCTGCCCGCAGTCTCCTCTTGGATAACATGCAATCACCTTACAGTGGCCAATAACTAAAGAAGCAATTATTAGACACCACAAATGTCTTCTAGTGATGGTGTGGCGCAGCTGGGAGAGTGGCTGTGCCAGCAACCTAAGGGTTCTTGGTTCGATCCCCACCTTCTACCAACCTCGTCACGTCTGTTGTGTCCAACCCTAATACCCTACTGTGCAATATTACCCTTCGAGTGCAATACACCCGACACTAATTCTTATCACTCCGGTGCTCTTGTTCTGTATGTTGTACAGGATTGCTTATTATTTTTATTGGATAGTAGTCTATTTATTTAAATTCTTAGTGTTATCTTTATTACTTCTTGTGTAATTTGTTTTATCCCAAATTTGTTCCCACTACCGCAACTCAAGTTGGAGTTCTTAATCTCGTTATATGCAACTATATGACAATAAAGTCCATTCTATTCTATTCTATTCTATTCTATTCTATTCCTTGAGCAAGACACTGCACCCTTGCTCCTGATGGGTAGTGTATAGGGGCTTGCATGGCAGCTCCCGAGATCAGTGTGTGAATGTGTGTGTGAATGGGTGAATGTGGAAATAGTGTCAAAGCGCTTTGAGTACCTTGAAGGTAAAAAAGCGCTATACAAGCATAACCCATTTACCATTTTATTGTTGTTTGTTTACGTATCTTGCGTTGGAGTAGAACCTCATTCCAAGGATATCCTTAAATTCAAGATGATTTTTCCCGAATATTATGTTATTTACAAATGCCACATAAAAAAAATTAAAAATCATAAATAAGTATTAAACATGACTTAAAAAAATAATCTTTAGCTATTTGTTTTTATTGAAGATGCCCAGAAAGAAATATGTTCCTAATTAGGGATAGGCATCTTTCATATATACATTGATACGTTACCAATTCCCGGTACCTGTTATTTGATATTAGTACAAATTTTCGGTACTTTTGTGCATGTTCAAATATGTTCCTAAATGTTAAATTGTTATTAATGATTTATTTTCATTTTTATATAACACTGAACTGTGTTGTCCACTATGTTCTTACACTCTACTGTACTGTATTATATGGTAGAATTGGCATGCAGTTGCAATTCCAAAATGGCAGTAGTCTATAGACCAGGGGTCGGGAACCTTTTTGGCCGAGAGCCATAAAAAAACTAATATTTTAAAATGTATTTCTGTGAGAGCCATATAATATTAACACTGAATACAACTAAATGCGTGCATTTTTAAGCGAGACCAACATTTTTTGAGTATAATAAGTCTCTTATTATTTTGAATACCATTGTTATTCTGAAGCTAACCAATAATAAATAAAATACTTCTTACCATTAATGTGACTTTTTGAACAGATGCGGAAGAAAAACGGATCGATGGATTAAAATGGATGACAATGTTTTATATTTTGAACGTTATTTTTAAGAAGAGATATTCATTACATATCGTGTTAAGCAAGGTCAGCAAAGATTTATCTGAGAGCCAGATGAGGTCATCAAAAGAGCCACATCTGGCTCGAGAGCCATAGGTTCCTTACCCCTGCTATAAACTATGTTGTGCTGCCATAGCCCGGAAATAGTCTTTGCCATTAAGTTTTTTTTTTTTTGGTGAGCCCTACAAAGTGTTTATGTAATGTATCAATTACACAACATTGTGCATCTTAGTTGTAGTTTTCATTACCAAATTTGCAGGTGTTGACAACGCCATGTGAAATAGCTAATGCTAATTTTAGCATGTCTATGGTAAATCCAATGTAAACTACATCGAGCTAGTGCATTTTGAAATGGGAAGCCTGGCTGTACTTTTGAGCGCCTTCTTCTTGCTTTGTTGGTATGAAAAATTTGGACATTACCTACAAGCAGTCTGGTTGAGTCCTGGACTGCTAGCTTCCCAGCCAAGTGCTCCAGTCGTGCAACCCGGGTCGGCAATCCGACGGCACATCACGTGCAGCAAAAGTATCGAAATATGGCACCTTTTGATTTAACGTGAATCACTACCCAATATTATCAATCAATCAATCAAAGATTATTTTTAATGCCCTAAATCACGAGTGTCTCAAAGGGCTGCACAAGCCATCGGGGCAAGAAAAAACTCTCCCCAATGAGATTACAATAAGAAACCTTGGAGCAGACCGCGGTCTCTTTTGTGGAGAGGGGGGCAGAGCAGAAAAGAGACGGCAGATCAACTGGTCTAAAAAGGGGGTCCATCTGAAGTAGCGACCGACTTTGGTCAGTACCTATGAAAGTAAAGAATCTGGTACCTATTCTTAGTCATAATGACAATGCACCGTCCCACTTCTTGTCCTGGTGGAATTTGGTTCTGTTTGTCCTTACCTTTTTTACGTGCCAAACATTAATGTATGAGGTCAACATGAACATTGATCTTTTGGAGGGTGTGGGGTCAGTCATTGCTTCACTCAGAGCTGCTGAATATAATGGCTCTGTAAATAAGCGGATGTCAGGGGTAGGCCCACTTGCCATTCCCAAAAAGTCTGCACAGTGTCCTCTCTCCCGCTTGGACACATACAGTGGCTTTGCGCGGTGTCTCCCGGGCCGTTTCATCAAGTCTGATTGCTGCAGACATTCCTCCGCTGGCCTTACATGCGCTCACCTGATGTGAAGCAGACGTGTCCTGTGTGTCTGTGCAAAAACAGGAGGTGGAAAATCAAGTGTCCAATTTGTCAAAACTCTTAAACAGCGACAAAGCCGTTGCCTCATATTTTTGACTACGCCCACAAAGTCCAATGAAAAGCACGGTGAATCCTCTCATCATCAATGAGGAAGAACAGCCACCCATGCAAGACGGCGCTAAGCACAATTAAAGCCAATAAAACAATTTATTTAACCGTTTGCGGGGATTCTCATGAATAGATTTCACCTCAGAGGAGACCTCTCCTTTGTTTACATATCCCACCAAGTTAAGTGGAGCGAAGTCATTTCATCAGAGGCAAAAATCTTTATTAATGACCCCGACGGTGACACCAGAGTAGGTTCAAGCCCCTCTCCATCTGTTTGCAATCGGGGCGTAATGCTATCATCACCTGTTTCCACGCTCTTGCTCACATCTGGCTTGCATTAGCAGCATTTTCAAAAATCACACAAGGTGCAGTTTTGTTTTCCTTTCTCTTTGTGTGTGTGCTTTACTTGAGTTTACGCTTCATATTTTTCCAACAACAATGAAGAAAATGGAAGCCAAAAAATGCAAATTTTTGCTCAAATCCATCCAAATTCCTGACCGTCAATCACAAAGTGCACATTATGAGGAAAAAGTATTTCCTTGCCACATAGCTGCAGCAACGTGGAATGTCCATGTATCCGTTCAGTCTCTTTTGGACACCAGCTGTACAGCTGGTGCTTATAGCTGGAAACGTGCAGCTCGGCTCAAGTCGTGTCAGGATTTTCGAGCGCAACTTTCCCATGTGCATTGAAGGAAACAGTCATGTCATGCAATCGGGGCCCTGTTATCATTATGTGGATCCTGCAGAGTGATGTCAGAGGAAAAAGGAAACTCGCTAAATTCCAAACCAGAAGAGCAGAGGTTAGACGGAGCTTGGCAGAGACCCACGTTGGTTTAAAGACTTTCCGTACACGCCGTTCCTTAAAAGCATAAAAGCTGCTGCGTCCAAACGGCTCGCGTGGCCAAGATGGTGCCTCCTTTTTGTCATATCTGGTGATCAGCTTTGATTGATCTTAATGGACTATAGTTACCATGTTGGACGTAAAGATTTTTTTAATGGCTCTGCACTGATGGAAGAAACAGGAGAGACAAGACAAACTCATTCATGGGTGACATTAAACACTAGGGCCAATTTAGTGTTGCCAACCAACCTATCCCCAGGTGCATGTTTTTTGGAAGTGGGAGGAAGCCGGAGTATTCGGAGGGAACCCAAGCATTCACAGGGAGGACATGCAAACTCCACACAGAAAGATCCCGAGCCTGGGATTGAACTCCTAACCCCTCTGCCACCGGGAAGCCCGGTAACCTTAATTAATTAAGCTAAATTCACAATGCAGTAACTGGACTCAACTCTTGCCTTGGATACTTTGTAAGCGATATGCTATTATATTTATTTGATAGTTGTTTATATTGACGAATATTATCCAATTGAGGACACCTAATTGGCAGGTTTAATTTGTGTGCTAACGTGTGCTTTGCTGTTGTGTAGCTGCTAGGTCCTATTAGCCTGTAGCCTATTATGTTTACCCTGTGTAAATGATATCACTAAAATACAAGAATATACCAACCTTGCCCTGTGTGCTTATTGGAGGACATTTAGATGTTGACTTCCTCTCCAGTTTTCCACAAGTAAATGCATTACATGACTGCTTGTATCGGAGCTTGCATTCGATATTTGAGATATCATCTTATACTTTTTTGCTGATATCAGATATCAATATCAGATAGGGACACCCTTATTGTAAAGTAACAAAATACCACTCTATTATTGTACCTATGTAACATTTTTACATAATTATAATTTACTCCATTATTTATATTTCTGACAACTCTCACTTATACTCCACCGCATATCTTAGAATTTGTTGAAAGGACTAGTTGGTACAATCCCTGGGGACTCTGAATGGCAGGGGCGTCCTCCTCCCTGAGTCAGACTTGCACCTGACCGCATACCTAAAAGAGGCAAGGTGACACTGCTGGGAGGCTTTTCCACCATTAGGACACATCTTCAGTTGTCTGCCCCAGCATCACGGGTTGTTTCGGCCCGGCTTACCACAAGACACCCTCTGCCGAGGAAGGGCCCACCCCAGGGTGATCAAATCCCTGGGTGTCTGCGTCCCATTAGGTGTTAGCCTTTCGCAGCCCAGCTGGTGTCAATCCTCCTCAACCACAACCAATGACTCGTCCTCTCTGCTGTGTTGGCAAGCTCTTTAATGGCTTGCCTGTAAGCCTGCCCCCTGACTCCAACTTCCCTAAGAAGCTTTGCTGTTGTACTAGCTACAAAGCCCCTACATCCCACCTCCACTGGGCGCACCCTTACCCTCCAGCCTCTGTCCTCTGCCTCAGCTGCAAGGTTGGAGTACCGCAGCTTCTTGCGTTCATACGCTTCTTCTATGGCATCCTCCCACGGAACTGTCAATTCAATGATATTTACAGTCTGGCAGGTTTCAGACCATAGGACGAGGTCTGGACGGAGGGTGGTCGTTGCGATCGCCGGGGGGAAAATGAGCCTCTGATCTAAGTCGACTCGCATCTGCCAGTCCCTGCCTTCATTCAATTGGTTTAAATCAAATGAGTACTTTTACTCCAATATATTTCCCTGAACCCTCTTTATTACTCCAAAATAAAAGTTGAGTTGTTGACGTTGTGCCTATTTGTCAGGTTCAAACACCGAACTATCTATTAAACAAGACAAGAAGCAAGGATTCAGGCAGAGACAGAGTTCAATTTTGCTCATGAGGAGAAACGTTTGGGGCTGCACACTCAGTTACAGCCTCCCACCACACCCTAAAGTACAGCCCCATGCGCTCCTGTATTTATTCAGGAGTTCCTGAGTTAACATCACTGAGGCTGCCTCTAAAGGGAGTGGTCACACATATCATGCAAAGCAGCTCCAGTATGCACAATACGTGACGGAATGGGCTGGCGGCCTTGTGATTGCCTTGTCTCTGCTTCGTCTGCGTGCTGCCGTCTTATCTTCGCTGAGTTACTTGAAGTCCTTAGCTGTTAGCGGGCTAAAACAAAGAAAACATCTGCGGCGAGGCCGTGGAAGATATCAAGTTGTGTGCACTTGCACGAAGCAGAAAAGAGCACAATAGATGATAACCATAGCAACAGCCTTTAAGCATTAGAGTTGTGTGATAACTTATATATAATTATTCTAACACTATTTGTTGTCATAGCAACACAAAGCATAGAAGAAGAAACCCCTCACTGGCAGTTGCTCTGCAAGCGGGCTGCAAATTGTGGAGTGGATCAATGGAACAGAGGAGTGTTTCAAGGACACGTAGAGTGATGAGACATACCTACTCTACGTTCCAGAGATCCACTCCACAGCTTGCAGTTAGCTAACAGGAGAGCATTGAGAAGCACTGAAGCTGACCAAATTTTCTGTGTGGAATTATTTTACACTACAACAGTGTTTCTTAAACTTTTTTTTTACAACATACCACCTCAGAAAATAGTTTGCTCTCCAAGTGCCTGCATAATGACCAACATTTAAAAACAGCAGCACACTAGGCCTAAATATTTATTGAAAACTAGGCACCATTTTTACCTTAACAAATATATTTAATATTTTTGGCTGCTGTAAAAGAACACAATTTGAACAGTAAGACCGTATTTGAATATTTAATTAAGTGATTCTTTGGCATACCACTAGACACAGCCCTAGTACCATTAGATGGAGCCTCAGTACCACAGTTTGAGAATCATTGCACGGGAAACACCACAAAAAAGCAACCGGTGTTTGCAAAGCTGTTGAAGGAAAGTAGGAGTAGACGGGTTAGAAAAGTTGACCCTTGATGTGTTGGTGTATCTATCTTGGATTTAAAAAAATATTGACGGTCAATTTGAAACCCTTACATTTGCATTTTTGTTTTCAGTTCCCCTTTAAATATTGCTTTCCAGTACTTTATATAGGACTATCACTATTTGTTAATATGCGTAGAACTAGGCCTGGGCGATATATCGATTTTATTAATAAATCTGAGTTTTTTGTCACAGACATTTTTCTCCCCGTGCTCCTGCATTTTTTTTTTTTTGCCCCCTAGAGCTTCCGTAGCTTCCACACTCCTCCTTAATTCCTTAGCAAAGATTCAACACACCTGGCAAAACATTGCTAACGCTAACAAGAGCGGTACCTTTGTTAGAAAAAAAAGAAGAGTATTGGCAGTGGTTTGATTTTGCAGCAACAGGCGTTGTTTTAAGTTTAGTTTATTCACAATACCATAAAACAATTTCAATGGTAGTGAATATCATCAATTAAAGATGTTGGTACGTGAAAGGGTCCGCCAAATAAGCTAGAAGAAGCTTTTTGAAAGGGGGTCCAGAGGACAGTATATTCATGAAATGATGAAACAGGGTAGTAAGCACAACAACAACAAAAACAAAAAACAAAAACAACAACAACGCTATATGATAAACACAAGATAATAATACTAAAGCAAGCATACACATACATACATACATTATTCAACCATGCAAAACCCAACAGTAGTCTACCCCACATGAGGCATTAAAGATAGGTTGTTAATAGATAAGTTGTCAGTTTCTTTTTGAAGTTGGAGAATGGATACAGCATCTTGAGGCTCTCATTAAGCTGGTTCCAAATCTTTGGTCCCCTGCATACAACACTTCGAGCGGTACAAGCCATTAAACAATGTTTTCCTCATATGAGATCTAAGTTACTAGTTTTGTGGGCATGCTGGGGATGGTAGATAGGAACCAGGCTACAGAGCCTAAGATTCAGCCTGTAAATGACTTGATAGGTTAAACAAGCATTTTGATAAATATTGATCTCTGTCAGTCTTAAGAGATGATATTTATGGGATAGATGTCGAGTGGGAGCATTAAACTTGGACCATGACAGGGCCTGTATGATTTTCTTTTGCATGGATTCTATTTTGTGAAGGTAGGTAGGAAAGGTGTTACACCAGATGATATTACAGTAGTTTAGATGTGGTTCAAAGAGAGTTTTGTATAGGGTAAGTAGAGCATAAAGAGGAAGACAATCACAAAGGTGAAAGAACAGGCCAACATATTTGGATAATTTGTTTAACAGATGGCTAATGTGACATTTGAAATTGAGGTATTCGTCAATGATGAACCCCAGGAATTTTGTGGAGTACACTCTCTGTATTTCCTGCCCATTGATATTGATATGGCAGTGCTCATTATTTGTCCGGTTTTTATTAGAACAAAATATTATTTACATTAAGTGAGAGCTTATTGCATTTGAACCAAGAATCCACTTTCACAAGCTCTATATTGACAGTTACTTGTAGATCGTGTAGGCTCCTGTGCGAGGTAAACAAATTTGAATCATCACCAAAAAATATTTTATGAAAAGTTTCAGAGGAGTTTATGAAATCCTTTATGTATAGGATAAAAAGGAGAGGCCCCAAGATGGATCCCTGGGGAACCCCATAATTTATGGTCTTACAGGGTGAATTGTGATCATTGACGGATACACATTGTTGCCTTCCGTAAAGGTAAGAACGGAACCAATCGAGAGGTACCCCTCTGACACCATAGTGATATAACTTGTACAATAAGATCTCAAAGGCTATTGTGTCAAAGGCCTTGGACAGATCCAAAAAATGCCAATACCGCATTTTCCTTTTTCAATACAGTCATTGACCTTTTCCAAGAGGTCGAGTATAGCCATACAGGTGGTGCTTTTTTTACGAAAACCATATTGGGAGGTGACAAGGATATCTAGTTTTTCTAGAAAGCCATTCAGTCGGTTACAGTATAGACCATCCATCCATCCATTTTCTACCGCTTATACCCTTTGGGATCGCGGGGGGCGCTGGTGCCTATCTCAGCTACAATCGGCGGAAGGCAAGGTACACCCTGGACAAGTCGCCATCTCATCGCAGACTGTATAGACCACTTTCTCAAATATTTTTGAAAATGTTGGTAAAATTGAAATTGGCCTATAATTGTTCATATTATTTTTATCACTTGATTTAAAAATTGGGATTACTTTTGCCACTTTGGACATTTTGGGTACAATGCCAGCACTAAGTGACAGGTTTATACAGTGGCAAAGAGGATTTGTGATCACATTTACTATGGCGTTCAAGATTTTGCTACGTATCCCGTCCACTCGAGCTGTATGTGACGACTTTAGGTCCGTAATGATTGTATTAAGCTCATTAATGTCGGTTGGCTGCATGAAAAAGGAGCTAGGGTCCTGATAACAATTATTTAAAGGAATACCCTGGAGGTTGACTTATTTTACTAGATAGGTTTTCCCCAATAGAAGCAAAAAAGGTATTAAAAAAATTAGCAAGATCAGCCCAATTTGACCCTGTATCCGGAACAACAGTGGCCTTATATCCCTTGTTGAGAAAAGTATTCAACACGTTCCATGGATAATGGTATCACTGAGCTGTTCCAGTCCGGTTTTAAAGCCCTCCACAGCACAGAGTCAGCGCTTCTAAAAGTTTTTAACGATATCCTCCTGTCAACTGATTCTGGCAAATATGTCGTCCTGGTGCTTTTAGATCTGTCTGCTGCGTTCGACACCGTCGACCATGCCACCTTAATCACTCGTCTTGAGAACCGTGTGGGTATTAAGGCCGCCGCCCTCAACTTGTACCGGTCGTATCTAGCCGACAGGAGTTTTTGTGTAAAAATAGACAGTTTTATGTCTTCCACAGCTCCTCTACCACATGGGGTCCCCCAGGGCTCAATCCTTGCCCCAATCTTATTTGCGCTTTACTTCTCCCCCTTGATTCTATCTTTAGGAAGTATGGTATTGCATTTCATTTTTATGCTGATGATTGCCAGATCTATTTTCCCATGGCACAAAATAACACAGTTCAACGTCTCATTGACTGCCTGCACGACATCAAAGCCTGGCTTTCAGCTAACTTCCTGAGTCTAAATGAAGACAAAACAGAAGTTATGTTGTTCGCTCCAAGTCGCTCTCCCTCCCCCAACGTTGACCTCGGCACTCTGACCCCGTATTTCAGCGACTGTGTCACAAACTTGGGGGTAAAGTTTGACTCAGATTTTAAATTCGAAAAAGAAATCAGCAGCGTCGTTCAAAAAAGCTTTTATCAATTACGCCAAATAGCGAAAGTGAAACCGCTTCTGTCAGGACATGACCTCGAGAAATTAATTCACGCCTTTATCTCGAATCGTTTAGACCAGTGGCCGTGGCCCGATTGGTACCGGGCCGCAGAAGAATTTGTTATTCATTTTTATTTAAAAAAAAAAATAAAAATAAAAAAATTATTAAATCAACATAAAAAACAGAATATACACTTACAATTAGTGCACAAACCACAAAAACCTCCCTTTTTCATGACAAAAACGTCCCCACTCGATCCCTAAGATCAGCCGATCAGCTGCTACTGACGGTCCCTGACACAAGGCTGAAGCTTAGAGGTGACAGAGCTTTCGCTGCTGCTGCTCCCAAGCTCTGGAATGACCTACCTCTGAGTGTTAGACAAGCCTCCTCTCTTCCAGTTTTTAAATCTCTCTTAAAAACATACTTTTATTCCTTGGCTTTTAACACTAAGTGATATCCATCCTGCAACGGCGCCCCATTATACACCTGCTGTGAACCTGTTTTTATGTTTTATTTATTTATTTTTTATCATGTTCTGTTTGTGTTGTGTTGTTTGCTCGGTCCTCGTATTATCTTTTAACCTGTCCATTGTACAGCACTTTGGCTACCCATGGTAAATTTTAAATGTGCTTCATAAATAAAGTTGATTTGATTTGATTTGATTTGATTTGATTTGATTCTCCTACAATCCCCCTGCGATGCTTTTAATAATTCAGAATAATAGTTGCGCTTACTTTTCCTGATAATATGAGTTAATTTATTTCTATAATTTGTGTATTTTTCCTTGTTGACAGTGGTAGGGTTCGAAATGTAACATTTGTAGAGTGTTTTCTTTTGTCTGATGGACTTTAAGATCCCCCTTGAAATCCAGGGATTTTTTTCTGAGGTATGATTTTTGATAGTTTTTTCAGGGATTGTTTCCTGAATAGCATCCTGAATTATTTTGATCAGAGGTGGGTGGGTGGGGGGAGTCAAAGAATAGTATTATAGGAAAGTGGTCTGTGAAATCGGATTGCATCACCCTTGTTACGAGCTTTGTATTCCGGATGTTAGTAATAATGTTATCGATTATTGTTTTTGAGGCATCTGTGACTCGAATGAACCTATTGATGGTGGGGAAGAAGGAAGAGGAATGTAATGTGTTGATAAAGTTCAGTTTTGCTCCATCGTCCTAGGAAATATCAATATTAAAGTTTCCAAGAAGGATGCAGTTTTTGTTTAGTTTATTTAGACTGAGTAATAGTTAATCCAATTTGGGAAGAAAAGTGTCAAGAGGTGAGTCAGGAGCACGATAGAGTATTCCAACAATCAACTTTTTTCCTTTGTCGTTGATCTCCATGAACAAGGATTCTCAGAGATCATCTTCTAGGGTAATGCTGCATATTTTGGCATGAAGATTGTTCCGGACATAGAGGCACACACCTCCACCTCTTCCACTGGGTCTATTTTTTACATGTAAACTTTATCCATCCAGTCCAAACAGATCAATATATGAGGAATCAGAAAGCTACGATTCACTACAGGCAATAAAGTTAAACATACAGCTCATATTGGAAAGTAGAGAGACTAAATCAGTGTGATGTTTATTCAGGCTTCTAATTTTCAAATGTAAAAATGAGTAATTAGAAAGATCATATAAGGACTTTAATTGGTCAGGGTCATAGACATTTCAGTTTATATTATTCTCAATACCAATACAGTGCTGTAAATCTCCAACTGTGTCGGTGTCTTCAAAACCCATAAAATAATGTAAGAAAGTAGTCAGGTTTGTTGTCTGGAACAAATGACTGCATACTGCAAAGTTTGCTCAAGAAAGACAGCAGTATAAAAAACAGATTCTGCATTTGAATCCGAAACCTCTGAAAATGCAAATCTTTATGAAGCAAACAAGACTGCAAAGACAAATAAACTGTAAAATGCAGCTTATTGTGGTGGATTTGAATCTACACAAGATACCATGATGATACCATGTATGATGAGAATGAAGCACAATGGAGAATGATCGCTAAAGCAGTCACTCTGCATGCCACTAACGATGCTTTACTTGATTATTTATTTGCAAACAATGTATAATACTACATTTCAAGACAGAATTTTTAGTTTTTGACTTTATTAATTTCAATGTTGAAGATTATTTATTTGTACGTGCAATGCTACATTCTTGTTAACAGAAGTCCTTTGTTCCAGACAAAGGTATTGCCTCCCAGAGGAAGCTCTTAATTTATTCATCCATCCATTTTCTACCGATTGTCCCTCCCGGGGTCCCAAACTATTGGGAAAGTCGGCCCTCTAGCCATTCGTCTATTTTCTACCACCTGTAGCTTCCGGGATGGCAGGGGGTGGGAAGGCAGGGTACCACCTCATCGCAGGGCCAACACAGATTTAGTTCTTTAAAAATAAGTCCGTAAAAAGTACAAATTATACCTGATCTAAAAGGACCAACATTTTAGAATTGAGAATTTTCCTAAGAGTAAGACGCCATGTCATTTCAAACTACTAGTTTTTGTAGTCACTGGTGTCTTCAAAAAGTAGAGGGAAAAAATTGTTGTGGAGGTCTTGCTCCTCAGGGTACCTTGGACCACCAATGACGCACATGACAGCTTCGGTCATATTTGCGAAGAATTATTTATTTTGCAATAAATGTTCTTTACTGCTTTTCAGCAAATATCTGTCGTGTCTGTCAATTTTACCAGTGACTTCACGAATGGTGTTTCTTCCATCTCTGCTCCCACTCTCGCTGTCACCAACAACTCCCCCTTCTCCTTCCCAACTGCTGCCTTTAACAGAGCGACAGGTGATCAGACAAACACTCTCGGCTGTGTTATCTACGCACCTGTCCCTAATCTCGAAGCGGGTCCTGCCACACCCCGCTTTGCAGCAGGTCCGCAGGCTATGCCACCCCACAATCATAAAATTGATTTTTTTGTGGAAAAATCTGAGATTTAATTTTTAAGTCATATTGCCCAGGCCTACGCAGAACCATTGAAGAGTTCATGGAAGGCCACTTTATCGAACCCGTGCTTTATCTCCAAAACTACAGTATATGTTTTCTACAATCTACTGAGAGATTGAGGACATGCTCTTCATTCCTGGCTGATCACGCTGCACACCAAAAGTCAGGATTTTTGTCCGACACGTGTAAGTGCTTCGTGCTGCACTCCATCATGCACCATTTCTTTCTTTGGCCTTAGCACACTTGGAAATGGCGATGAAATTGTTACTCATGCAAGTTATTAATTGAAATCGTCTCCCGTACAGCGGTGTACACTGTAGGGCAGTGATTCTAAAAAATGTGGTACACGTACCACTAGAGGTACGCGGGCTCCATCCAGTGGTGCGCCAAGGAATGACTCAATTAAAACACAGTGTTTTATTTTCCTACAGTATATTCAAACATAGTGTTACTGTTCAAACCGTGTGTAATGTTACAGTGGCCAAAGATACTAAATATGCTTGTTAAATAAAACCTCTGCCTTGTTTCTAATGAATACTTGGGCCTACTATGCTGCTGTATTTTAATATCGGTCATTATGGTGATAATTAAAGAGCTAAGTTTTGGTAGCCAACCACTGCTGTAGGGTAAGAAAGTAATATAACTGCCACGATAAACATTGGGAAATTATGAAGAGCCCTTTTTGATTTGCTAAATGTCGTTTTTTAAATTGTACTACTATTTTTTCAGAATTAGTTAAGTAGCCACACAACAAAGTTCCACTTGGTCTTGAAGCCAGAACCATACTGTTTTTGTACGGGCTTGGGCATAAAGGCATGCAGCCTTGAGCATGTACTTCTAATCATGAAAGACACTACCCAGATTAAATTAGTACCTTTTTAAGTTAAATGCCTTGCTCAAAGGCACCTCTGTGGTATGCCAATGCTCCTAGAGTGTTGAGTTAATTATACGGTACTGTCATTACTGTTGTTATACTACCCATCCATTCATTTTCTACCGCTTGTCGCTCTCGGTGCTGGAGCCATCATGAGAAAATGAAGTCTTTTCATGAGTACTCATCAAGTTTTACCACCATTTTAAACATTGTTGGCACCATTATCCCCCATGGCACTTCGGATTTATGTTTTTTATTTTCCTCTGCTTGGTGTTATGTCCGTTCCAGCGCTCCTCTTTTCTTGTTTCTACTTCCTGTGTGCTTTCTTTACCTGTCACTCCAACTCTGGCGTAAGCGCTGCTTCCCCTACCTGTTCCTGATTGGCAATCGGGACACATTTTTTCCCTCGTTTCTAAACAGGTTGCTTCTTATGCCAGATCCTGCCCTGTTCTTCTGGACAGGGCAGGATCCTCATTGATTTTGAGCTACGCTACCTCGACAAGTGTTGTTCTTCTCTGCACTCACAAGCTGCTTAAGTTTCATTACTCCTTAATAAATGATGCATTTGGGGTCACGCCAACAACGCCAATCCAGAACGTGACAGTTGGAATGTAAAGACAACTACAGTCGTTGCTAAGTCTTGTCCATACCCCTGCAAAGATTTGTTGGTTGACCAACTAATCTTTCTCAAATGGGACTTATTGTACATGTGCTTGTCATTTCTTTCTTTAATTCAATGAATATCATCCACTTCATCTTCTCGGCACTGTCCTTCACGCACTTTCTTCCTTCCCATGGTTGGAAAACAAAGTTATGTCCATCGCAAGCTATAAGCTAATTCTAGTGAGTTAGACCAGATGTTTTGGGCGGATCTTAGGTTCACTGTGGAATTTGCAACACCACTCAAATTTTTGCTTATCCGAGAGGCAGTTCTTATCTCAAAACACTCTTGAGTTGAGGGTCCACTGTAAAGAACTTAGGTCGTCATGTCATCTTTCATGTTCATTTTAGAATTGATTTTAAAACATTGCTGTTCGTTTTTAAATCTTTACATGGACTGGCACCTTAGTATATCTCGACGCTTTTTAGAAGATGGGGCTGGATCATTATGCTTTGTGCTCCATGTTGTGTAGCTGTCCCTATGCTTAGTATGACTGTTTAGCTTTTTTTTTTCTCAAATCCCAACTGCACTATTTTTTGGGTAATTAAATACATTGTACCTGCACTTCACCTTTCGTCTCTGCATCCAAATTTACATTCCTGCGTGCGCTCTGAGGTCCGAGAGCCAGTTCCAGCTCCTGGTGCCCAAGACCAGACTTAAAACCAGGGGAGACAGGGCCTTCTCTGTGGTCGGCCCTAAGCTCTGGAACACTCTGCCCCTCCATGTTCAAACTGCTTCCACAGTGGAGTGTTTTAAGTCTCGTCTTAAGACCCACTTTTATTCTTTGGCTTTTTACACTACGTGAGTTGTGTGGTCCTCTGTCCTCTGTTGTCCTCTGTGTTTTTTATACACTTTGATTTCTATTTGACTGTTTACCCTTTAAAATTGTTTTTAATCATATTTATTTTTATATTGTTTTTATATTGGTTTTATATTTATTTATATTTTTGTTTTTATTCAGTCATTGGTGGAGCATAATATTGTTTTTAACATGGCTGTGCAGCACTTTGGAAACGTTCTTGTTGTTTAAATGTGCTATATAAATAACGTGGATTGGATTGGATTTAATTATTATTAGTGTCTGGTATTTTCTTTTATTTCCTTTCCAGGGCTTTTGTTTTTGTTACTTTTCCTTTTTTTTTAATCGTTTTTGTGCTGGCTCTCTCACCTGTCCATGATTAGCAATCAGGACACACATTTCCTAGTTGGCAATCAGGACGCTTTTTAGAAGATGGGGCTGGATCATTATGCTTTGTGCTCCATGTTGTGTAGCTGTCCTATGCTTAGTAAGACTGTTTAGCTTTTTTTTTTTCAAATCCCTACTGCACTATTTTTTGGGTAATTAAATACATTGTACCTGCACTTCACCTGTCGTCTCTGCATTCTGGGGTCCAGACCAACAACGCTCACATAAAAAAAAAAAACAGAAAGTCACCTTTCATTATAAAGTAAGTCTGTGTTACCCTAATCCACCTGCTTTAAAGGCCTACTGAAACCCACTACTACCGACCACGCAGTCTGATAGTTTATACATCAATAATGAAATCTTAACATTGCAACACATGCCAATACGGCCTTTTTAGTTTACTAAATTGCAATTTTAAATTTCCCAAAAAGTGTCCTGTTGAAAACGTCGCGGAATGATGACGCTTATGTTGACGCGTGCTTGGAACGTTATTAGTTGGAGCATATTTATCCCAGCACCACTCACGGCTAAAAGTCGTACAATTTAATCGCATAATTACACAGTATTCTGGACATCTGTGTTGCTGAATCTTTTGCAACTTGTTCAATTAATAACGGATTCTACAAAGAAGAATGCGTTTAGTGGAAAGCGGTGTATTTCGGCCGGCTGTAGCAACACAAACACAGCAAGTGTTTCTTTGTTTGTTGTGACGTTTTAATGTAGAACAGAGCAGTCAAGCAAACATGTTTCTCTACCACACGTCAACCGGCAGGTTTCGGTGAGAAAATGGTGGTAATAAGTCGGCTCTTTCCGTAAACATGAGCGGAGCTTGTGTCGTTCTTCCTGCGGCTGTCAAAGAGGCAGCTGCGACTTTCTTGGCTCCTCCATGGCTTCCATCAGAGACACTGGCGGTCACTACACCCCTCCGACTT
This sequence comes from Nerophis ophidion, assembly GCF_033978795.1. NCBI lineage: Eukaryota > Metazoa > Chordata > Actinopteri > Syngnathiformes > Syngnathidae > Nerophis > Nerophis ophidion. Next base: position 32,791,825 of record NC_084612.1, read on the forward strand.
TCAGGTATGACTTTATAATCTCACTAAAACACTAGTAACACAATAATCACATAAGGGATTTTCCAGAACTATCCTAGTAAATGTGTCTAATAACATCTGAATCGCTACCACTGCCCTTGTCTTTTTTTTTTGTTCTTGTCCTTCACTCTCACTATCCTCATCCACGAATCTTTCATCTTTGCTCCAATTAATGGGGAAATTGTCGCTTTCTCGGTCAGAATCGCTCGCGCTGCTGGTGTCCATGGTTGTAATCAATGTGCGGATGTGAAGAGCCCTCACACCGGTGACGTCACGCGCACATTGGCTTCTACTTCCGGTACAGGCAAGGCTTTTTTATCAGCGACCAAAAGTTGCGAACTTTATCGTCGATGTTCTCTATTAAATCCTTTCAGCAAAAATATTGCAATATCACGAAATGATCAAATATGACACATTGAATGGACCTGCTATCCCCGTTTGAATAATAAAATCTCTTTTCAGTAGGCCTTTAATAGAAGCACCACTGAGGGCTGGATTTACTCAAGATTTGCGTGTACTAAAAAACACGTGTAAACTTGATAGCATACATAAAGCTGATCTACTAAACATGTGCAAAGTGGATTGTGTCTATTCAGTGAGCAGAATAAGGCATGCAATCAATTTTGCGTCTTCCTAGATATGCAAAATATATGATGATCATCAAAACAGCCACAATACTGGGAGGCGAAGAAACAAATATTATTTTTTAACACGCAGAATTTGATTTATCAACACTCCACTGCAACCATTTTGTGAGCACTATTTTGCATTTTATCTAGCACGTGTGCTAAGGGAAGTTCCACGGATGAGAATCCTCTGGTGTGTGTGTGTGTGTGTCAACATATTGGAAATAAAATCAGAAATATGCAACTAAAAACCTTTAAAGGCCTACTGAAATTAAATTTTCTTATTCAAACAGGGATAGCAGGTCCATTCTATGTGTCATACTTGATCATTTTGCGATATTGCCATATTTTTGCTGAAAGGATTTAGTAGAGAACATCGACGATAAAGTTCGCAACTTTTGGTCGCTAATAAAAAAGCCTTGCCTTTACCGGAAGTAGCAGACGATGTGCGCGTGGCATCTCGGGTTGTGGAGCTCCTCACATCCTCACATTGTTTACAATCATGGCCACCAGCAGCGAGAGTGATTCGGACCGAGAAAGCGACGATTTCCCCATTAATTTGAGCGAGGATGAAAGATTCGTGGATGAGGAAAGTTAGAGCGAAGGACTCGCAAGAAGAAAAAAAAAGATGGCAGGGGGAGCGATTATGATGTTATTAGACACATTTACTAGGATAATTCTGGAAAAGCCCTTATCTGCTTATTGTGTTACTAATGTTTTAGTGAGATTATATGGTACCTGAAAGTCGGAGGGCTGTGGCCACGGGTGTGGTGACTGCCAGTGTCTCTGAGGGAAGCCACGTTTCTCGACGAGGCAAAGCGAAGGCAGCCGTTGGGACCGGGCTGAGCTTTCTTCCCCCCTCCTCCACGGTGGAATCATCCCATGTTCGGGGGCGGCCGGTCGGAGGAGGCAAGAGAGTCCGCAGCTGCCTCTTTGACAGGTGCACGAGGAACGACGCGAGCTATCCGCTCATGTCTACGGTAAGAGCCTACTTATTACCACAACTTTCTCACCGAAACCTGACGTTTGACATGTGGTCGGGAACCATGTTTGCTTGACCGCTCTGTTCCATAGTAAAGCTTCACCGTCATCTTTCGGATATGTAAACAATGAAACAAGGAAACACCGGCTGTGTTCGTGTTGCTAAAGGCAGCCGCAATACACCGCTTCCCACCTACATCTTTCTTCTTTGACGTCTCCATTATTAACTGAACAAATTGCAAAAGATTCAGCAACACAGATGTCCAGAATACTGTGTAATTATGCGATTAAAGCAGACGACTTATAGCTGGGATTGGGGCTGGAACAACATGTCCGCTACAATCTGTGACGTCACGCGCATGCGTTATCATACCGTGACGTTTTCAACAGGATACTTTACGCGAAATTTAAAATTGCAATTAAGTAAACTAAAAAGGCCGTATTGGCATGTGTTGCAATCTTAAGATTCATCATTGATGTATAAACTATCAGACTGCGTGGTCGGTAGTAGTGGGTTTCAGTAGGCCTTTAAAATATTGGGCAAATCGTCTATTCAGCAACATCATTTTATAGCTGCGAGAGGATGATAGGAGCTGATTAAAACAAATGCAATTGATGCGTTTTGGTGCCCTTTGGTATTTTTTAATGACATTTAATTTTTTCCACATAGAATATACAGTATAATATTAATATATTTCTTATATTAAAAGAAATTGTTTAGTATACATATTTTTGCAGCTTCAGCAGAGTAAGTGCAGCCTCTCACCAATGAGCGTACCTTCAGCGGTAAAAAAACAAAGTAAAGAGTGATTTCAATATAGATACATTGCAAGACTGCTTCTAAAATTCCCATCTAAAGTATGTTTGTAGTACATGTCTCCTGCATGTTTGAAAACAGAGCAAAACACCACAGGTAGGAGCATGATAACATGAATGTACAGTAAATGAGTGTCTCAATGGTGATGCCCGTATTGTACATGCAAAAATCCTCATTCAAATAAGGTGTCTGCATCTTTTTTAAATTGCACACACAGTGTTAGTAAATCACCTGCAACACGCCCACTAATAGTACTAGTTGCACACGCTGATTACCGCAAGGTGTTTGGATTCTAACAAATTATTGGTACCAGTACAGGTACCAAAATATATATTGATACTTTTCAACATTTTTCAAAATAGAGGGAACTACAAAACATGTCAATGTTGGCTTTATTTTAACATAAAATCTTACAATACTATAAACATGTGTTTCCTATTGCACTCAAAGAACAATTTTAGAAAGTCGGAACGTAAATTAAAAGGCATTAAACACATTGGGCTTTTCTTGTTGCACTCAGAGAACAATTTACATTTTTTCATGTTACATATAGTCTGCCATAATCAAGAAATAGATTACAGTATAAGGAAAAGCTTTACTTACATTATATTAAATGCTTCATGATTAATGGTTGCCAATCCTAGTCTGTGCTTTAACACAAATACAATTATTTGTAAGTACTAAAAACAGAAGTATGGATAATTGTACACAGATAAGCCATGGAGCAGGTGGAACACATCTGTTAAAGATAAAACACAAATTGTAGCAATTTGTTACCAAATTCTGATGCTAACTGGGCGGTCTTAACTTCACTAATATTTGGCATCAAGCCAAGCAGCTGTGTGCGCGTCTACGTATCTACATGTTATGTATCTACATGTGCACAGCAGGGGAGCTGGTTAATTTATGAGAGTAGCGTGTGTGTGTTTGGCAATGTGTTAACTGAGTGACGTCAGTGAGTGAGTGGGCGAGTACAGAGAGAGAAAGAGGTAGGTAGGCCGTGCACTGCACAGTAGAATGATAAACGGGCTTGATTGTGTTCTGCAAAACTAAGAATAAAGCCATTGTCAGGGCCTCGTCATTCTGACCCGAAAGCATAGCTAAGCACACACATTGCCGGGTTAAGTGAAGGCTGTTACCCCCAACGAAGACATCGGCCCTGGAGGGAACATCTTCCGTGTGCTTTTCGACTACGGTCTGAAAAGCAGGACAGGTGTAACAACTACATTATTACCTGTCACTCTTTATAATTCCTTGTGCAGATCTGAATGCTTATGATTTAAATGTTTACCTAAGTGTGGAGAGGCGGAGCCGTCGAGCCGACAGCGGGTTAGGACAGACGGCGGTCCTACCCGAGATGGCGGCCAGGAGGCGGGGCATGCGGCGGAGAGTAGAGGCGGGACGCACTCGGAGCGACGCTGCAGCCAGCCAAGTCAGGTGCGTAAGCGACACACCTGTGCTCAATCTCTGAATCTTCTGTGGCAGCATAAAAGGGCTGAAGCAGGAACACTCGAAGCCGAAGTAGGCGAGAAGACGACTGCAAACGACGACCACGAGCACGACGAGCCAGACACAGATCGAGATGAGCCCCCACAGCAGACACAGCCCCCGGACACCGAAAGGTGCGCCGCGACGAGCAGGAAGAGCCAGAGAGCCAGAAAGTGGCGCAACAGACTGGCAAGGCATGATGTTTGTTGAAATGATAAACAAGAGTCAAACCTGCTATGATGCGTCCTGTAACGATCGGCACTGCACCCCACACGATGACGGCAGGAGACGCGTCACACTAAGTTTGAAGCAAAGTTGATAATACTAATCGCCACGTTTGGCGAGGCATGTTTTGAAGCAACACTATCCTTGTTTAAAGCGTCACCTTTAATGTTAATTTTTAAGTCCAAATACATCTATATTGCGCTTCACCACCCTCTTTATTAACCAGTAGAAATTTTGTTTTTTGCAATCCTTCCTCTCTATGATGTTATTGCTTGTATGCACTTTGTGTGTGTGTTTTGACACACTCAACATGATCCTCTGTAGTCCCTGCTGCAGAGCTGCATGCTGATGAAAAAAACGGTACTGGTATTTTTCACAATCAGTATAGTACCGATTTCAATTAATTTGCACTGCGGTACTTTATACCGTACAACCCTAGGCCCAATATGTGTCATTAAGTTGAAGCCACACTGCAAGAGGTTCCATCAGGCCTCCAGTTCCGTTTGGTCTGATAAAAGTGCAACAGAAACTGGGTAGATGTATTTGTTTCTTTCAAAATGAGGGACAAAACTCAATTAGTGTAACTTACAATACATCACACCCCCTGTGACTCACTTGATGGACGGATGGAAACTATTGAAACATAATTACAGTCATTAAGATGACATCATCCTTGGGCTTACTTTTGGTCACTCTTGACAAACGGACATTGAGGAAAAAGCACGACATATCGCGTGTGACAATGTCTTTAATCCGTGTACCAGCAAAGCAGCAAGGCAGTGAAGTGTTGCAGCCTCTGATCGCCATCTTGGCAGTAGATGTGTCAAGATCACATTTTATGATCGCTGCAGTGTCACCATCTCGTTTAAGTTTCGAAGGTACGCACGGGTCGTTTCCAAGATGAATTGGGCTGACTGCTGATCACCCATAGATCACCACGCTAAGTCTTTTCCTCCCAAAGTTCTATCTGAAGCAACATTGAGCCGTTTTATGGCTGTCGTAGATCATTTTCCTGACCATAAGGGTAATGGCTGCTGAATGATACTTATCAAGCTGTGTAAGTGCTCCCGCCAATAAATACATAGCGCGGCTCATTTATATCGGGATTCAAGTGTTGATGGATACGGGATTAGCACTTAACCTTGGAGTCAATCCAAGACACGACTTGAATCATTCAATGGATTGTCTGGCCCATAACGGCTTGACCAGTCCTTAAGGATATCACTTCTTAATGCAGAATATGTTTTATGTGATGGCTTCATTTTGAGGTGTTAGTGACCTATTCATCATGTCAGTGTACTTATGACAAGGCATCGCATGCCTAAAGGTTCTTATGGGATGTATCTTTTTATGAATAGTGACTGTCTTATGACTGTATTATCACATAGCACTACATTGGAGAAGAGAAAAACGTTCAAGATCAGGTTTCCGTCTCTACAAGCGCCTAGTAAACAGAGACAGTGATGTATGGAAGTTGATCACGATCATGTGGTTCTTAGTAGGAGAGCGGCTCTTGTGTCCCAAGCAACACTTGACCCTGACCTTGACTGACATAATTATATTTGAAGGCTTTTGGACCAAAACACTGTACAAACCTTTCAGGAAGGAAGTAAAAAGGCGGGGGTTGTCCCGATCCAATATCGATTCGGGTATCGGTCCAATATCAGCAAAGAAAAACATGTATCAAATGGTATAGGTTTGAAACTAAAATCTCTGATACAAGCAGTCCTACAACTTGTTTACTTGTGACATCAAAATATACTCCAATAAGCAGTCTTTTGTTTTATTTGTGTGATGTTATTTACAAAACCAAAACAAGGTAGGCTATAGGCTACTGGGAGCTAGCAGCTACACAGCAGCTAAGCACCATGCTCGACATACGTAATAAGAACAATATTGCAGTCAAGAACACCTCTTTAGTCAATTAAAAAAGTATCAACTACTGTATTTTTCGGACTATAAGTCGCAGTTTTTTTCATAGTTTGGCCGGGGGTGCGACATATACTCCGGAGCGACTTATGTGTGAAATTATTAACACATTACCGTAAAATATCAAATAATATTATTTATCTCATTCGGGGAAGAGACGAAGAAAATGTCAGCAATCATCACATACACGTAAACCAATAAGAATTTGGCGGGGGAGGGTCATGGCAGAAATGCATTGTGGGTCATGGAATGCTCACTGCTATATGCTATATGCTACTGCCGTAGCTATTAAAAAAAGGATAATTTCATCGTTGGGGGTAACTTATAAAAACTGAGAAAGGCTGAACAAAAATGGCACCGAAAGGGAAATCATGTACTGCAGATTACAAGCTGGACGTAGTGAAATATGCAGCAGAAAACGACAAGAGGAAGCGGCGCATACCTTTGGAGTTGGCAGAGTTGTTTAGAAGCGACATCGAGGAAGAAGATTTCATGGGATTTAGCGATTAGGAGTGACAGATTGTTTGGTAAACATATAGCATGTTCTGTATGTTATAGTTATTTGAATGACTCTTTACCATAATGTTATGTTAACATACCAGGCACTTTCTCAGTTGGTTATTTATGCATCATATAACGTACACTTGTCGCTGAGATAGGCGCCAGCGCCACCCGCGACCCCAAAAGGGAATAAGCGGTAGAAAAAGGATGGATGGATGGATGAACAACGTACGCTTATTCAGCCCATTGTTCACTATTCTTTATTTATTTTAAATTGCCTTTCAAATGTCTATTCTTGGTGTTGGATTTTATCTAATAAATTTCCCCCCAAAATGCGACTTATCCTCCAGTGAGATGTATATATGTTATTTTCCTTATTTAATATGCATTTTCTGATGGTGCGACGTATACTCCGGAGCGACTTATAATCCGAAAAATACGGTAAGTATAGTTGTATATTACCTACACATACAAAGTCTTCCAGGCAAAAGCATATGGGAAAGTATCTAGTAAAAAAACTCATTTAATCATTTAAATGAATTGCGTCACAAGCTTAATTTAATGAATTATTTTGACCGCTAGGTGTTGCCACAAACAAACACACTTCACCTCAAAATCATGAATCTGTCGTAAGTAGGTATGTATACCGAGCAAGGGCGTAGAATTGGGTAGGGACGCTAGGGACACGTCCCCACCAATATCCAGCCGCTACTGTCTAGTCACTATCAATACAAGCGCTGCCCGTAATGTTTAGTCAATGATTATGGCACAGAAAGGGTTAAATGTTGATCTCTGCTAGAAGTCCCGCCCCTAACCTAAATATCGCTCCCTGATTGATTGCCAGTTTCATGCTAACTTACATGTGATTGGCTGTCCCCGCTGTCACTCCTTCTGCTTGTAAAAGCTAGCCTACATGCTAGTTGCTAGCGACCGCACGAGGGGCAGTGCAACTGTCAGTGTAAGTTGTCAACATGTTCGGCATTTGTTGTTCCTGGCACACGGTAGCTAGATGGATTTTAATATCAGTGCTGTGATTTACATTGTGTTTGTGTCTGTTTGCGTGCGTGTGTGCTGTAGGTTTTGAAGGATGTCAATGAAAAGAAAACTGGATATAAGAGACTTTTTTAGGAGTCAAACTGTAGGTTACTTCAAGGGGTGTATAGAGGCTGAACTATATTGAATAATTCAACAATATATCACTCCAGTCACGCCCCTTATAGTGCTATAATGAGCATATACCATGGACTGGAGTGATATATTGCTTTTATAAAACGGTTACAGATAAAGGCAATATGAAATAGGAACACTCAATCAATTTAATGTAGTTTTATTCAACCAGAAATACATATTATCCAATGAAATAGCCTCACTGTGGAAAAAATAGTCCCACCTATCCAGACGTTAGCTCCAAATTAGCACTGCATCTCGTCTTTTCCTCCGCTTTTTTTCAGGTGAAAGTCAATGCTCAGTCCCCTCTACCATTGTTAACCCTCCCCGGAGGTGAAAGTTAACCTTAAACATGTGAATTCAACTACTTTGGTCCGTTTTTTAACATCTTAAAAACATCAGCTGTCTTTTTCTACAGACTGCAACAGTCCGTTGTCATGGATACATGACAACAACTTCCATTCATACCAGTCATACGTGCCTGAGGCGGAGTGATAGCCTACGCTGTGATAAGGCTTTAGAATATTTAAACCACGGTTAACAGCCAATCAGATCGCCAGATTTCACCTTTCCGTTTTATTTTTTAATTTTTTTTTTAGTTTCATGTAACATATTTACAGTACAAAAGCAGCAATAGAAAGAAGTAGATGAAGGGAAAAATTGTGAGTGATTTAAACACAAGTTGGGGAACAGATTATTACAGTTCATTTATGTTTATTTACAATGTTGTATTGCATGAATGTATTTCTGATGTTGTTGATGGACAGTAGGCTATGTTCATTGACAGTATGATGCACAGTTGCACTACAGCCCTACACTAAAGAGTAAAGATGAGAACTCTTCCAAGTTGTCTCCTTTGCTTTCATTTTAGTTACTTTACCCTATAACATCTGCATGACGTGAAATTATGATTGCTAATGTAAAGAAAAAAAAAGAGTAAACTTTCAGAGTGCTGCCTTGGAGCACTTTTGTGACCCCACCAATCTCAAAATCAAACCTACTCCCTTGATACCGAGTACAGGTATTTTTGGTTCTTAATTGTTAAGATTCTGGACAAATTATACAGAGCTGCCACCTTATCGTGGTAGAGGAGTTTGCGTGTCCCAATGATCCTTGGAGCTGTGTTGTCTGGGCCTTCTATGCACCCTGGTAGGGTCTCGCAAGACAAACAGGTCCTAGGTGAAGTATCAGACAAAGAGCAGCTCGAAGACCTCGATAAAAAAGAAAAAGAAAAACTAAGAACTCAGATTTCCGTCTGGAGCCAGGCCCAGAAGTAGCTGTCCCCATGGGCACAGCCTAAAGAGGCAATGTGGGTCCCTCCTACAATGGGCTCACCGCTCATGGGAGGGGCCACAGTGGTAGGGTGCATTATAAGCTGGGCGGAAGCCAAAGACAGGGCACTTGGCGATCCGATCCTTGGCTACACAAGCTAGATATTGGGACGTGGAACGTCACCTCGCTGGAGTGAAGGAGCCTGAGCTGGTGCGTGAGATGGAGAAGTTCCGGCTAGATATAGTCTGACTTACTTCGACACACCGCAAGAACTCTGGAATCAGTTCTCCCGAGAGGGGATGGACTCTCTTTCACTCTGGCGTTGCACACAGTGAGAGGCGTCGGGCTGGGTTGACAATTCTTGTTTCCCCCCCTGCTCAGAGCTTGCACATTGGAGCTCAACCCAGTAGACGAGAGGTTAGATTCCGTCTGCCTTCGAGTTGGGGGACGGGGCCTGACTGTTGTTTGTGCTTACGCACCAAACGGCAGCTCAGAATACCCACCCTTTTTGGATTCACTCGAGGGAGTACTGAAAGGTGCTCCACCGGGTGATTCCCTTGTTCTACTGTGGGACTTCAACGCTTATATTGGCAATGAGAGTGAAACCTGGACAGGCGTGATTGGGAAGAATGGCTGGCCAGATCTGAAGCCGAGCGGTGTTTTGTTGTTGGACATTTGTGCTCGTCACAGATTATCCATTCGCAGTTCCATGATCAACTTTGTAGTTGTGTCATCGGATTTGCGGTCTCATGTTTTGGACACTCGGGTGAAGAGAGGGGCGGAACTTTATACCAATCACCAACTGGTGGTGAGTTGACTGCGATGGTGGGCGAGGATACAGGACAGAGCTGGCAGGCACAAAAGCATTGTGAGGTTCTGCTGGTAACGTCTAGCAGAGTCTACTGTCAGAGAGAGTTTCATATCCTACCTCAGGAAGAACTTTGAACTTGTCACGAAGGAGGTGCTGGATATTGAGTTTGAGTGGACCATGTTCTGTACTTCTATTGTCGAGCCGGCCAATTGGAGCTGTGGCTGCATGGTGTTTGGTGCCTGTCGTGGCAGTAATCCTTGAACCTCCTGGGGACACCAGCGGTGAGGGATGCCGTCAAGCTGAAGAAGGAGTTCATGGGACTCTGGAGGCTGCGGGCAGGTACTGACAAGCCAAGTGGTGTGCGACTTCAGGGGTCGCGGAGGCAAAAACTCGGACATGGGAGGAGTTCGGGCAAGCCATGGAAAACAACTTCTGAACGGCTTCGAAGCGTTTCTGGACCCCCATCCGCTGCCTCAGGAGGGGGAACAGTACACTGTCAACACCGTGAATGGTGAGGCTGGTGTTCTGATGACCTCGACTGCGGGAATACTTCGAAGACCTCCTCAGTCCCACCAATACGTCTTCCTATGAGGAAGCAGTGCCTGGGGAGTCTGCGGTGGGCTCTCCTATTTCTGGGGCTTAGGTGGCCAAGGTAGTTAAAAAGCACCTCGGTGGCAAGGCCCTGGGGATGGATGAGAGCCCCCAGGAGTTCCTTAAGGCTCTGGATGCTGTGGGGCAGTCTTGGTTGACAAGACTCTGCATCATGGCGTGGACATTGTGGGCGGTGCATCTGGATTGGCAGACCGGGGTGGTGGTTCCTCTCTTTAAGATGGGGAATTGGAATGTGTGGTGCAACTGTCGTGGGATAACACTCCTCAGCCTCCAGGTAAGGTCTATTCAGGTGTACTGGAGAGGAGGATATGCCAAATAGTCAAACTTTGGATTCAGGAGGAACAGTGTGGTTTTCGTCCTGGTCCTAAACCAGCTCTATACTCTCGGCAGGGTCCTTGAAGATGCATGGTCCTTGAAGATGCATGGGAGTTTGCCCAACCAGTCTACATGTGCTTTGTGGACTTGGAGAAGGCATTCAACCGTGTCCCTTGGAAAGTCCTGTGGAGAGTGCTCAGAGAGTATGGGGTAACGGACTGTCTAATTGTGGTGGTCAGCTCCCTGTATGCTCAGTGTCAGAGCTTGGTCCACATTGCCTGTAGTAAGTCGGACCCGTTTTCAGTGAGGGTTTAACTCCGCCATTGCTGCCCTTTGTCACCGATTCTGTTCATAACTTTTATGGACACAATTTCTATGCGCAGTCCGGGCGTTGAGGGGGTACGGTTTGGTGGCTGCAGGATTAGGTCTCTGCTTTTTGCAGATGATGTGGTCCTGATGGCTTCACCCGACCATGATCTTCAGCTCTTACTGGATTGGTTCGCAGCTGAGTGTGAAGCGACTGGGATGAGAATCTGCACCTGCAAGTCCAAGTCCATGGTTCTCGCCCGGCAAAGGCTGGAGTGCCATCTCCGGGTTGGGGAAGAGATCTTTCCCCAAGTGGTGGGGTTCAAGTATTTCGGAGTCTTGTTCATTAGTGAGGGAAGAGTGGATTGTGAGATCGACAGGCTGATCGGTGCGGTGTCTCCAGTAATGCAGACACTGTATCGATTCATTGTGGTCAAGAAGGAGCTGAGCCGAAAGGCAAAGTCTCTCAATTTACTGGTCGAGCTACGTTCCCATCCTCACCTATAGTCATGAACTTTGGGTTATGACCGAAAGGACAAGGTCAGGGGTACAAACGGCCGCCATGAGTGTCTTCTGCCAGGTGGCGGGGCTCCCCGTTTGAGATAGGGTGAGAAGCTCTGTTATCCGGGAGGAGCTCAAAGTAAAGCCGCTGCCCCTCCACATCGAGAGGAGCCAGATGAGGTAAGAGACCACGAGGAAGACCCAGGGCACGTTGAGAAGACTATGTCTCCCGGCCGGCCTGGGAACGCCTCGATATCCCCCGGGAGAAGCTGGACGAAGTGGCTGGGGAAAGGGAAGTCTGGGCTTCTCTGCTTAGGCTGCTGCCCCCGCGAACCGACCCCAGATATGCGGAAGAAGATGGATGGATGAATGGATGGATGATACGGAGCTGCTTACAGGTTATAATTTTACCGCTCTTTCTGGCCATTGTTCTTGACGAGAGGCTTCTATATGCTCCTTGTGCGCCGCAAAACGCCTTCCAGATCTAGGACACTAACTGGGGCCCGCTGTCGGAAACCAAGTCCAAAGGACTGCCATGGATAAGGGAGACATGCCTCACCAGCTGTTTGACTGTCTCTATAGATAACGGAAATTTGGATAGTGGCGATGAAGTGAGCCATATTAGAAAACCAGTCAACCTCATTGAGAATTACAGTATGCTGTTGCCATGGGATTTGGTAAGGCCCGTGATGAAGTCCAAGACAATGTGCGAACAAGGTTGTGGAAGAATGGGAAGAAGACACAGTAGGTATACTTATGGGCGACGGGAAAAACTCATTGACATTGGTGCTTATCGAGGGCCACTAGAACCTCTGGGCAATGATGAACAGTGTGGGCCTAACACTGAGATGGCAGGAGACCTTAAAGGCGTGTTCGCACTGAAGGACTTCGGACTTTAGCTCCACAGGAACAAACAATTTATAAGCAGTTATAAATTAACGACTGCGTCGGACACCCTTCTCTCCACTACCTGTGCCACATGTATGATGGTCTCAGGAGTGCCGTTCTTTGTAATAGGGCCGTAGATTCTGGAGAGAGCATCTGGTTTGGTCTTATAATAATAATAATGGATTCGATTTTCTTATAGCGCTTTACTAGAGACTCAAAGCACTTCACAGAGAAGTGAGAATCCATCATTCATTCACACATGGTGGTGGTAAACTACATTTGTAGCCACAGCTGCCTTGGGTAGACTGACGGAAGTGTGGCTACCAGTTTGTGCCTACAGCCCCTCTGACCAACACCCATCATTCATTCACCAGTGTGAGCGGCACTGTGGGAAAAGGTGAAGTGTCCTGCCCAAGCACACGACGGCAGTAATTTGGATGGCAAGAGGCGGGAACAAACCTGCATCCCTCAAGTTTCTACTCACCACGCCATGCCGCCCCATGGCGTGGTGTAGATGATGGAGAAGACCTTACAAGTGTCATCCCCAGAGGACGAGAAATAGCTAAACAAGCTATACAACACACGGTAGGAGGAGCTTAAGGCTAACTGCAAGCTAGAACTCTTGAACCAAAGAAGATAGATCGATGCATATAACAACAGTAACAATTATCTGCTATACGGTCGATACTACAGTGGTTAGATCGATATCTATCAATATCAAAAATCCCTTTGTAAGTTGTTTTTCATTATTTACAAACTCAGGAAATAAGTCCTTGGACAAAAACAAATTGTTTTAATCAAAGCTTGTAGTAGGAAATTAATTTGTCAGCAGCCAAATTAGTAGCCTTTGGAACCCATTTTGAAATGCTTCTATGATCATTTACTTATCAAAATAGTATATTGTGATACATATTGTTATTGCAGGATAGAGATTTTAGGCCATATCGCCACCCCTACACCAGATTAGGTGTAGTTCAAATAAGAGCTACATGTCAGTATCGGTAAGGAATATTGGTATTGAGGAAATTGATAGTCATACTACAGATAAAAGATTATATTTCAATGTAAAAACATTTTCTAGTGCTTGACCTCATTAGGGTCGTAGGTGAGCTGCAGCCTAATACAGCTGACTTTGGGTTAGAGTCGGTGAAGACCGTGGTCTCCAATTAACCTACCATGCATGTTTTTGGACAGTGAAAGAAGACCCAGCACGCAGAGTAAACCCGCACAAGCAGGGGGAGTAGATCCAAACTCTGAACAGAAAGATGTCAGGAAAGTTTGAAACTCAGAACCTACTGTCTGTAAAGCAAACATTCTAACCACATGCTGCCTTTATTTTCCATTCTCTAATCTTTTATATCAGGGGTCGGGAACCTTTTTGGCTGAGAGAGCCACGAAAGCCAAATATTTCAAAATGTATTTCCGTGAGAGTCATATTGTATTTTTTAACACCGAATACAACTAAATGTGTGCATTTTTTAAGTAAGACCAACATTTTTAGAGTATAATAAGTCTCTTATTCTTCTTAATAACATTGTTATTCTGAAGCTAACCAATAATAAATAAAATGTCATGTCTGTTGATCATGTGCTGTTTGTCCTTTGGACTCTTTAAGTTCCTGTTTTTTTCCACTCCCTTGTCTGGTTTCCTTGGTTACTCATCTTGTCCACCTGTCTCGGGTGGACAAAATGCCCGCTCACCTGCTTCCCGAGCACTAATCAGAGGCAGTATTTAAGCTAGTCTTTGCCAGTCAGTCGCCCTGTGCTGACTTGTTTCATGCCTTGCCATAGTTTCGTGCTTCATGCCATGCCAACTAAGTTTTGTTTGATTTATGTTCTTAGTCTGTTTATGCGTTAGCTTTGTTCTTTAGCCCAAGTTATGCTTCCGCTGTGAGCGATTTTTGTTTGTATATTTTTTTAGTTAATCATGTTTTTACCTAAATGCCATGTCCCGAGTAGTCCGTCTGCCTTCCTGGGAGAACGACCCCGCAGCAAGCTGCAACCCCCCCCCCCACCCCCCCATTTTGAAAAAAAAAATCCTGAAACCACGAGTGCTTCAGTTGTATGGAGAAACTTGGAACACTGAGCCTTCCGTTTACATTTTAACCTTGCTAGCAAACAGAACAACGGGGTCTAAACTTGTGCTTTACGTAACTGAGGCGTTCCTCAAGGCACCCCTTTAAACCCTCTCCTTTTTGTTATTTGTATTTGCTAATGTGATTTAGCTTGTTTATTTCAGATGCAGTCAGAAGTAATTTGTTACACTTCTTAAGTTACACTAGTAGTGTTCCTCAAGGTTCGGTTTTAGGTCTTCTCTTTTTCATCACTTGGGTTATTCAACTGGTGGCCTACAAGTACAGTTCAAAAAATTTGTTAGAGACTCACATTTATGTAGAATTTCCTTAAAAACAGCAGCCCGTTCCTGTAACTCTGACAAAAATATTCTACCAAAATAGAATGTGTACTGTAGAGGACACTCTACAGCAGTGGTTCTCAGATGGGGTACGCGTACCCCTGGGGGTACTTGAGGGTATGCGAAGGGGTATGTGAGATTTTTTAAAAATATTCTAAAAATAGCAACAATTCAAAAATCATTTATAAATTCATTTATTGAATAATACTTCAACAAAATATGAATGTAAGTCTATAAACTGTGAAAAGAAATGCAACAATGCAATATTCAGTGTTGACAGCTAGATTTTTTGTAGACATGTTCCATAAATATTGATGTTAAAGGTTTCTTTTTGTGAAGAAATGTTTAGAATTAAGTTGATGAATCCAGATGGATCTCCATTAAAATCCCCAAAGAGGGCACTTTAAGTTGATGATTACTTCTGTGTGTAGAAATCTTTATTTATAATTTAATCACTTGTTTATTCTTCAACAATTTTCAGTTATTTTTATATCCTTTTTTCCAAATAGTTTAAGAAAGACCACTACAAATGAGCAATATTTTGCACTTTTATACAATTTACCGTATTTTCCACACTATAAAGCGCACCGGATTATGAGGCGCACCTTCAATGAATGACCTATTTAAAACTTTGTTCATATATAATGTGCACTGCATTATAAGGCGCATTGAATTGACGCTACAGTAGAGGCTGGGGTTACGTTATGCATCCTGTAGTTGTGAGACCTGTTGTGGCTTATTATTGGTCCATATATAATGCGCACCGGATTATAAGGCGCACCGTCAGCTTTTGAGAAAATTGGAGGTTTTTAGGGGCGCCTTATTGTGCGGAAAATACGGTAATAAATCAGAAACTGATTACATAGCGCTGTATTTTACTTCTTTATCTCTCTTTTTTTTTTTTAACCAAAAATGCTTTGCTCTGATTAGGGGGTACTTGAATTAAAAACATTTTCACAGGGGGTACATCACTGAAAAAAGGTTGAGAACCACTGCTCTACAGTGTATACAAAATAAGACTAATAGTGAAAGGAGAAGTCCTAAGCTTTCTGGAAAAGAGTCCCCCCTAATATTGTTGTTGTTCAAGAATAATGACACATACAAACATTTAACAAGAAAAAGCTCTTTTTTTCCTTTACTGAAGAAGAAAAAAAACTATGGTGGTTTTGTAAATTTTTAGCATATGGCTGTATAAACATAACATAGATGGACATCAATACAATCAGATACATAACATTTCAAATACATCTAAGACCTCTTTTAGTAAAGTTGCGACGAGGTTCAAATCGTCTTGTATACATCAGTCAAAGGTTGACATACAGTGTTAAGTCAAGTTAAAATAAAGACAATTAGAGATCAACTGAAATTGGGAATTTAACATCTCATCCATTCATAACTGAGGCTAACTGCATAAATTCTAGTGGCTGAACCAAAGGCGGTGACACAATGTGAGGTGTGGTGACAGCCTCCAACATGGGCGGCGAATAAATCGTGCATTGCAAGTGCGGCGACGGAGTCTGGCAGCAGCATTTTCTCGCTAAGTTTGGTGCTGTTGACGCGGGCGTAGCCTGGTTGGTCATTTGGGTTGTCTTGTGAGTGCTTTAGTGGCGTTAGTGGAGGAGGTACAGTGGGATGGTTCAGTGGTTGTCACTCAGGGCATGCGTGGCCAAAGGGTTACAGCCTGTCGCCACCACCAAGAGTTGCTGGGTTTCGCCACCGATCAGTACTGAGGAAGAGGCTGCCTCCCAAAAAGGGGGGGGTTGCCTTAAGAGTTCTTGCTGACCATTTTCATGGTGATGGTCTTCACCTCCGAGTACTCCTTCAGTCCACTCTCGCCCCTGCACACATTAATTAGATTGTTGCAATATGGGTCTTGTGCTTCAAAGTGTGAGAGATTCTTGGCATAGGAATATTGTAATATGCTCTAAAAAAGTCAGTATTAGTGATGTCGTGCTTTATTGTGTACACTCAGCGGACAGTTCATCGCGAATCATACTCACAATTCACGGCCGTTGCCAGACATTTTATATCCTCCAAATGGACACTGTGTGCTGAGAGCGTTGAAGCAGTTTATCCTAAAAAGTACACAAAACATTCATTACCCTCACGGCGTGGAATTTTGGCCCAAGCGGAACATCATAGCAACAAAGATGGATGTAAGAAACATATCATCACCATCGCTGTTGCTATTTTAGCCACCCTCTGGATTTGATAACATAATCCCATTAGTATTTAGCAAACACAGCTGAAAGTAGTCAGTTGCAGATTGGGAATTGCTTAACATCAGCCATCTGGGAAAAGACAACGTGGAACTCTTCACAAATTAAAAAGGCTTTGGAATGAGACTTGATTTGAGAGGATGGCTTTTGACCTCTCCCTTGCTTTTATAAAGCAGAATCGTATTAATAATTTATACAAGTATTTATAGGTTTTGAAAAAAAACCAACCAAAAAGACCTATTATAAATTCTAAATTATTTTTCTCACAACATCTGTGCCCATAGAGTCTGTTTATGAACACCTAACACATCTTATGCAAAAAATGAGCCCTTTGTTGCGGCCATGGGGACTTACGTATAGGCTTTCATTGGTATGTATACGATTATACATTTTAAATAACACTCCTGCGGCGTCTTCAGTAATGCGGACGTTGTACCGATCCGTTGTGGTGAAGAAGGAGCTGAGCCGGAAGGCAAAGCTCTCAATCTACCGGTCGATATACGTTCCCATCCTCACCTATGGTCATGAGCTTTGGGTCATGACTGAAAGGATAAGATCACGGGTACAAGCGGTCGAAATGAGTTTCCTCCGCCGTGTGGCGGGGCTCTCCCTTAAAGATAGGGTGAGAAGCTTTGTCATCCGGGAGGAACTCAAAGTAAAGCCGCTGCTCCTCCACATCAAGAGGAGCCAGATGAGGTGGTTCGGGCATCTGGTCAGGATGCCACCCGAACGCCTCCCGAAGGAGGTGTTTAGGGCACGTCCAACCGGTAGGAGGCCACGGGGAAGACCCAGGACACGTTGGGAAGACTATGTCTCCCGGCTGGCCTGGGAACGCCTCGGGATCCCCCGGGAAGAGCTAGACGAAGTGGCTGGGGAGAGGGAAGTCTGGGCTTCCCTGCTTAGGCTGCTACCCCCGCGACCTGACCTCGGATAAGCGGAAGAAGATGGATGGATTGATGGATGGAAATAACACTCCTGGTCTTTCTTAAATTGTCATTGTGGAAGGGGGTGTGGCCTGCGGACCTGCAGTGAAACGGGGTGTGCCAGGACCGGCTTCAAGATCAGCGACTGGTGCGTAGATGGCCCACCTGGACCTGGTTATGTAATCACCTGTCGCTCTGCTAAAAGGCAGCAGTCAAGGAGGAGAGAGGTGTTGGAGTTGCAGCAAGAGCAAGAGCGAGCCGGAGACAGAAAAAGACAATTGCTGAAAAGCACCTAAGAGACTTTATTGCAAAATAAAACAGTGTTGTGACCCTGATCCGGGTTTGTGTGCGGATGTTTGGTGGTCCAAGGAACCCCAGGGAGGGAAACCTCCACAGCCATCTTGACCTATTTTACTATACACTGGCTAACCTAAAATGACGTTAAAATGTGAGTGTTGTGTTAGCACTGTAGCTCACATAGCTAACGTCCACAGTATTTCCTTTCGTTTAGTGCTTTGAACCGGAAGTACACGTGCTGTTCCGTATTCCATCCTCCATTATAGGTGCCGAATGTTAAAGTTCAGGAACACTTTTCTAGCAGATACATTTCTCACATTTGGCTCACTTTTCTCACATTTGACAAACATTTCTCACATTTGGCTTATTTTCATCACATTTAGGTCAAGATTAAATGTTGTTGAAAGGGACAAGCGGTAGAAAATGGGTGGTTGGATGGAATCAATATATTATATCTAAATGTTAAATCTAAATCTATATATACAAAACCCAATACCAGTGAAGTTGGCACATTGTGTAAATCGTAAATAAAAACAGAATACAATGATTTGCAAATCCTACTATATTCAATTGAATAGACTGCAAAGATAAGATACTTAACGTTCAAACTAGGAAACGTTGTTTTTTTTTGGCCAACATTAGCTCATTTGGAATTTGATGCCTGCAACATGTTTCAAATAAGCTGGCACAAGTAGCAAAAAAAGACTGAGAAAGTTGAGGAATGCTCATCAAACGCTTATTTGGAACACCCCACAGGTGAACAGGCTAAATGGGAACAGGTGGGTGCCATGATTGGGTATAAAAGCAGCTTCCATGAAATGCTCAGTCATTCACAAACAAGGATGGGGCGAGGGTCACCACTTTGTGAACAAATGCGTGAGCAAATTGTCCTGCCAGTTTAAGAACAACATTTCTCAACAAACTATTGCAAGGAATTTAGGGATTTCACAATCTACGGTCCGTAATATCAACAAAAGTTTCAGAGAATCTGGAGAAATCACTGCACGTAAGTAATAATATTACAAACCTTCGATCCCTCAGGCGGTACTGCATCAAAAAGCGACATCTGTGTCTAAAGGATATCACCACATGGGCTCAGGAACACTTCAGAAAACCACCGTCAGTAACTACAGTTCGCCGCTACATCTGTAAGTGCAAGTTAAAAATCTACTGTGCAAAGTGAAAACCATTTATCAACAACACCCAGAAAGCCGCCGGCTTTGTTGGGCCCACACTCATCTAAGATGGACTGATGCAAAGTGGAAAAGTGTTCTGTGGTCTGACGAGTCCAAATTTCAAATAATTTTTGGAAACTGTGGACGTCGTGTCCTCTGGTTCCAAGGAGGAAAAGAATCGTCTGGATTGTTATAGGCGAAAAGTTCAAAAGCCAGAATCTGTGATGGTATGGGGGTGTATTAGTGCCCAAGGCATGGGTAATTTACACATCTGTGAAAGCACCATTAATGCTGAAAGTTAAATACACGTTTTGGAGCAACATATGTTGCCATCCAACCAACGTTATCATGGACGCCCCTGCTTATTTCAGCAAGACCATGCCAAGCCACATGTTACAGCTGCTTGGCTTCATTGAAAAAGTATGCGGGTACTAGACTGACCTGCCTGTAGTCCAGACTTGTCTTCCATTGAAAATGTTTGGCACATTATGAAGCCTAAAATACCACAACGGAGACCCCAGACTGTTGAACAACTTAAACTGTACATCAAGAAAAAATGGGAAAAAATTCCACCTAAAAAGCTTAAAAAATTGGTCTCCTCAATTCCCAAGCATTTACTGAGTGTTGTTAAAAGGAAAGGCCATGCAACACAGTGGTGAAATGCCCCTGTGCCAACGTTTTTGCAATGTGTTGCTGCCTTTAAATTTAAAGTTAATGATTATTTGAAAAAAAAAATGTGTTTCTCGGTTTGAACATTTAATATCTTGTTTTTGCTG
Source organism: Nerophis ophidion (assembly GCF_033978795.1). Taxonomy (NCBI): domain Eukaryota; kingdom Metazoa; phylum Chordata; class Actinopteri; order Syngnathiformes; family Syngnathidae; genus Nerophis; species Nerophis ophidion. Next base: position 32,812,084 of record NC_084612.1, read on the forward strand.
TCTATTCAAGTGAATATAAGTTGAAAAGGATTTTCAAATCATTCTATTCTGTTTTTATTTACGATTTACACAATGTGCCAAGTTCACTGGTTTTGGGTTTTATAAATTTTAAATATAAATGTGATACAGTATGTGAACCTTCAGTAAATGTTAGATATGAATTTAAAAGTCAAATCCAAACCTAAATGTTGACTCTAAACCTTAATGTTGAATCTAAAGCTAATGTTAAATCTAAACCCAAATGTTGAATCTAAATGTAAATTGTATGTCTAAATCTAAAGGTTAAATCTAAATGATAAATCTAAACCAAAATTTGAAATCCAAATTTTAAATGTAAGTCTTAAAGGGAGCTCTAAATGTTAAATCTAAACCTAAATGTTAAATCATAATATAAAGGTTAAATCTTAAATCTAAACCTAAATGTTAAATCTAAATAATACATGTAAATCTTAAAACTATATGTGAGCACTATAAGTTAAATCTAAAAGTATATGTTGAATCTAAATAGGTGCTTTGTATAGTTTAGGAAGTGTAGATGGAACCGTGTTCGGGCAGAAAATAAGCAGCTATTAAAAGGAAATTAAAAAGTATATTAATAAGAGTCTAGAAACAAGATAATGCAACAACTGTTGCTTTGCTCTCTGCCTGTTTAGAAGCCATTGTCGGGCACACACACAAGAGGGAAGACGGATGGATCCATGAATCGATAAGCGTTGTGTTGATACTAGGGCTGTGAATATTTGGGTGTCCTACGATTCAATTCATAATTGATTCTTGGGGTCACAATTCGATTCAAAATGTATTTATTTTTTCAATTCAACACGATTCTCGATTCAAAAATGATTTTTTCCCGATTTAAAAGGATTCTCTATTCATTCAATACATAGGATTTCAGCAGGGTCTACCCCAGTCTACTGACATGCAAGCAGAGTAGTAGATTTTTGTAAAAAGCTTTTAAAATTGTAAAGGACAATGTTTTATCAACTGATTGCAATAATGTAAAATTGTTTTAACTATTAAAACGAACCAAAAATATGACTTATTTTATCTTTGTGAAAATATTGGACACAGTGTGTTGTCAAGCTTATGAGATGCGATGCAAGTGTAAGCCACGGTGACACTATTGTTCTTTTTTTTAATTTTTATAAATGTCTAATGATAATGTCAATGAGGGATTTTTAATCACTGTTATGCTGAAATTATGACTAATATTGATACTGTTGTTGATAATATTCATTTTTGTTTCACTACTTTTGGTATGTTCTGTGTCTTGTTTGTCTCCTCAATTGCTCTGTTTATTGCAGTTCTGAGTGTTGCTGGGTCAGGTTTGGTTTTGGAATTGGATTGCATTGTTATGGTATTGCTGTGTATTGTTTTGTTAGATTGATTAAAAAATATATATATATATTTTTTTCAAAATGAGAATCGATTCTGAATCGCACAACGTGAGAATCGCGATTCAAATTTGAATCGATTTTTTCCCCACACCCCTAGTTGATACCAAGGGTTGTATAGTATCATTATATGATCCCAGTCCAGGTCACCCCACCTATATACACAACAGTGTGTTTTGCGTAAAAAAAAATGCATATAAAATGTTTATTAATGAATGACACATGGTACATGAATAACATTTTACCGCAAACTCCTTCCTAGCCACTTCCCGCTCTGTCATTGAAAGGAATATAATGGCAAAGTTTCCTGTTCAGGCACACTGGCTACTGTGGTGCACAACATAGGTCCTTGTCTATTGATGTTCTCATTCATACAGGTGAATGTGTTGTCAGGGCATTCAATCGATCTCAATGGACTGTTCGGTTGGTCTTTGAAGATGTTTCGCCTGTCATCCAAGTATGATTCATCAGTTCATGCTTATACACTTAGACTGTCCAGAGCTACTCTTAGATCCAATTTGAATAACCCAGCTCTCCCCCTAGTTTTAGCCCTCACTCCTTGGTTTTGGACGTACTTGTCAATCCAGATACGTTCGAATTATCCATCGGATAGGGGGAAGTGCTTAGTACCTCCCTCGAAAGGAAGTGAGCTCGCAGACTTCTCTGCACTATCGAGTTTAAGGAAAAAGATAGCAGACCAGAAACCCAGAGAAGCGAACAAATGTAGTTAATAAGCCTAACTAATCATTTTCATTTAGTCAGATTTCAAACTTTTGCTACTGCACGTAAATATTGGCTTCAAAAACCAATACAAAATAAAACACATTTTACGTACCGCAAGCTGATGCACCAGTACTTGCATATTTCGCAAAAAAGCCAAACGACGCATGTGACGGCATCTTCAAAGTAAACAAACATTTGTTGCATCTGCCTTACATCACTGCTGGGTAAAGGCGAGGGTTGATTACACAGCGACGTCCGTATGCATAGGGGCGTATTTGCAGCACTTTGCCATGGCACTAGATGCGAGAGCCAAGGGCGAGAGTCACGTAGAATAGGGGAAGGAAAGAAGGAGAATTCGAATTGAGCCTTAGACTTAGATGGGTCAGATCTAGACTTAACACGCAATCCGAATACTCCCCCTTCTCCTTGTTTAAGCCCTTCACCCTTGGTTTTGCGCGTTCACGTCAATCAAGGAGTGTCCTATTTCTCCCTCAGCAAAGCCGAACATCCTGTTCGACGGCATCTTAAAAGTAAACAAATATTTGTTGCATCTGCTTTACATCACTGTTGGAAAACGCAGATGATTGCTGACGTAGCAAAACTCGAGCAACGTCCGAATTCCTAGGAGCATATTTTCATCACTTTGCCATGGCACCAGATGCTAAAGCCAAGGGGGATGATTAAGAAGAAGGGGAAACAGGGATAATTTGGATTGAGCCTTAAACTCAGATTGGTCGGATCTAGTCTTAGATCTAGATTGGACGGCTCTAGTTGTAGATTCAGATTGGTCAGGTCTAGTCTTAGACTCTTAAGACTCCGATTAGTCATATCTAGACTTGGACTCAGATTGGTCAGATCTAGACTGGACTAGACATCAGTATTTCTGTATTAGCATTAGTCGTTGTTTTGTAAGGCAGAGATACTGGGTTCAAATCCTAGTTGTAGTTGAATTTGGAAGGTTTCTAAAGAGTATGTTACTAAAAAAATGTATTATTGTATAATTTATTTCCAATTAAGTTGTTTTAACACAAAAAATCTTTAAATTAAATTTCAGTTTGATTAAAAAAAGTAGAAAGATGGTTTCACACCAATAAAAGTGTGACATTTTGAAATGGAGAATTAAATTCTGCTTGGGGCCCCAGTTTATCCTGGGGCAGGCTTGGTTACACCGCGAATAGCTTTCACCATAAATACATTTTAAAAATGACTGTTAATACATGTGATTGGTCTTGGCCGATTTCCCTCAAGAATAATCAGAATTAACAGCAGAAAAAACCTGACCAGAACGTCCTTGTTTCTAACACATAAAGAGCAGGGTCTGCGTAAATCTTTTATTATGAGGTTTAATAATGTAAAAACATTTGTGAAAGTTTACTCATGTGGAAGCAACTTTTAAAATTTTATATTCAAATTTAAAAAATTGATGGGTGAGAAATCGGAAATCTATAATCGTTGTGCACTATAATTAAAATGAGGAATCAGAATTGTACGAATTGAAACAATTCCCCAAACAATGCTCAACAACATCAAGGGTTGCAGATGTAATAATAAACATTTCCTGTAGGGCTTTTCTAAAAACATTTTTAAACAGGCTAATTTACATTTTGAAGGACACACATTCAAGACATTATTGTGAAGACTAGAATGGTTGAAAAATAGGACAATATGGAACCTTTTTACTAACTGAATGAACTGAAGCCTGATCGGTATACGTTATCAGAAAGTATGTTGGAATATCAGGAATGATGGACAAGTTAAAAAGTCCACTATACTAAATAATGAAAACTGTTTGGCTCATAATGTAGGCTAGCAAGAAATCTAAGCTGAGCCAGAGGCATCTGCAAATAATTATGTAAAAACAACTAAACAATTAGAGGTGAATGCAAGAAGTAACAATTTATACCCGTTTCATTACACATAATTTAATTCGGGTGTCGATTTACATGTGGAGTTATGTTGTTGTTACATCTAGAATGTATGCGCTCAGGGGCAGAAAAAGGGAAGGGAAACATTTCCTTTGTAATGATAGTGAAATGGCACCACGCCAGTTTACAGTTAGTGTGTGCCAAGTGTGCAAAGAGCAGATACTTCAAAAAGTTGAAAACGTACCAGACAGTGCCAGCCTGCATGGCTGTGGATATGGTCATGGCTTTGTTGATGTCATTGGTGAACACCGCAGCAACCAAACCGTAGTCTGTGTTGTTGGCCCTTTCGATCACTTCCTCCATCGTTTTGAACTTCATTATCTGCTGTACTGGTCCAAAAATCTGCAAAGCATTTTTAGAACATACACATGGCTCATTCAGAAAGTTTCATGTTGATGGACGGAATTCAACACTTAGCCAAGGTAGTGATGTTTTTGTCGTTGTTTGGTTGTCTGGTAGCAAGATTACGCAAAAACGACTTGAATGTTTTCCACGAAACTTTGTGGAAGGCTGGGCCAAAAAAGAACTCATTCACCCCTAATGGGAACTCACTTAGAACATCTGAACTTAGCTGTTACTAACACGTTTGGATTATTATACCTGAATATTTTATTGTATGATTCACAATAAATACATTGTCAACCACAATGTTTTGTCTGATTGTAATTGTGATCAAAAATAAAATTGTTTAATAATCCTAAAAATTTAAAGTACAAATATTGGTATGACCAATACAGCTCCTGTAACTACTTGGTATTCGATCAATACCGACATTTATTGTATTGTAGACAGAACCATGACACCACAGAAACTAACAAGATGTTAACAGTAAATACAAAAGTAGATTGATAATAGATTAGATAAAATAATACAATTGGAAATGATGCTAGGGCAACATGGAAGCCTTTTAAACTTGTTTTGAAATGGTCATTAAGTAGGTGTCCATGCACTAAGTTAGTCTGATTTTTTCAAATAGTTCTGCTCTAAATATGCCCCCTACATCGAAACACTTTAATCTGATCTTGTTTGGTTTTTGAAAAATCGGATTAACACACCTGGATAAGGCGATTGGAAACCAAAGCTCTCTAAGGGGGAATGTGCAGGCAGAAAGAACACTTCGTATAGTGCATGCACCCGTCTCAATGTGCGGCATATAGCCCGGAAGCAGATACCATTCAATAAAAACGTAGCAGCATTTGACATGAAGGAATATTTTTTATTTGCTTCACATATTAAAATAACAGTACACGAATACAGCTGAGATAGGCTTCAGCGCCCCCCGCAAACCCGAAAGGGACAAGCGGTAGAAAATGGACGGATGGATGGATGTCTAAGTGCATCAATGGTAGAAAAAAGCAACAGAGATTTATTTAAGAAGGTAGCTAAGGAAATGTAAAATTCTGGCTAACTTCAGGGCAATCAAAGCTACTTTGTTGATGCTGTCTGCTATTTAGCATCAGCATAGCTATTAGAAATCTGCCAATATTACAGCGGACATCATAGTGTTAGGTCATAGGTCAACTTGAAAAGGAATTCAATTAACCGCGCTAAAATGAAATAAGTGCCCCCCACCCCAGTGTACGAGAGGTACAGAGCGTATGACCAATAGTTACATTACAGAAAGTGCATAGACACTTGGTCTTCACACGTAAGTGTGAAAATACAAAAAAACTAACTATTTGAGAAATCAGACTAATTTAGTGCATGGAAACATAGTTATTTATTTGCCCAAAAATATATATTGTGATAGATATTGTTATTGCAAGAAGCTGCTATATATATATTGTGATACAGATTTAAAGGACATATCGCCTATCCCTAATTGTTACAGGATATGCCTACACAGTATTTTTACCTCTTCTTTGGCAATACACATGTCGTCCCGAACGTTGGAGAACACGGTGGGCTCAATGTAGAAACCCTTCAAGCCCAGAGCTTTGCCACCACACTCCAGCTTGGCACCTTCACTGATGCCACTCTGGATGAACTCCAGCACACGGTTCTGCTGCTCCCGACTGATCTGTAACAGGGAGGAATATAACAGGGTATGAGGAAGATTGTTTTCAAAAGAAGCAGGAGAAATAATTGATTTACCCTCTCACCTGTGGACCCTGCTCAGCAGTAGGATCAAACGGGCTGCCCACGGTCCTCCTCTTGGCTCGCTCCACGCTCCTCCTGACAAACTCCTCATAGATGGGTTCCTCCACAAAGATGCGCGAGCCTGCGGTGCAACACTGGCCCGCATTGAAGAACACGCCCTGGTGGGCTTGTTCTACAGCTAGGTCCACTAAGGAAATGTAAATAGGAGTTGATTCAAAAGTATGATCGTGTCCATTTCTTTATGCTGTGTTTTGTTACATGTTTTGCCCAAATATTTATTGGAGCAATCCTGTGCCAGAGAGACAAAGACCCTGCTGTTGCACACAAAGAGTTAATAGACCCTCGTGATTTATGGGTCTGTAGCCAAAGCACCCAAGTGAGTCAGAGTCCACTTTCCTGATTTACGGACCTCAGGGAGATCTTCCAAGGCTGTTGAAAGCATTTTAACGCTTCAGCTCGCCTAGTTTGGTGAGCTACTTTAAATCTATATGAATGCCATCCATCCAATGGTTGTCAACAACTATGTCGTTATTACGTTGTTAGGATTTTTTTTCCTGTATATTCATATGGTAGAGCATGGACGTGATAATGTTTTGACACACCTTCTTGTTTATCAATTTCCATGACTCATAAACAGCAAAAAAGAGAACATTCTTGAACAAAAGTGAAATAGACATGCTCTGTCTTTGTTTGTTTTTCCACCTGCTTGTTAGTTTGCAAACTACTTTCCAAAGCTAGCTAGAATTGATAGACTGGACCTTTACATTCTTGGACAATGGTTCCAAAATATTCCTCTATCTGCATTCTAACCCATCAATCCATCCGTTTTATACTGCTTTTAACCTGTTTTGCAAAATGTAATTGCTTGGCATTCATTCATTTTGCACCACTTATCATTTTCATGGTCATAGGTGAGCACCCCTGGACTGGTGGCTGTCAATGTCATACATACAACCAATTCAGAGCTTCTGATGATGTATACTACTTGTGAACTTACAATCCGCATCTGCGAATATGATGTTCGGATTCTTGCCTCCCAGCTCGAGCGTCACTTTCTTTAGGTTACTTTTTCCAGCTGCTTCTTGAATCAGCTTTCCAACCTAGCCAGAAAAAAAACATTGGAAATTTAATTTAATTCATAAAGGCCATGCATTTCAAGATCAGGAGTCACTAAATAGCTCCATGGGATGGATAACAAACTTGCACCACCTTTGTGATGTGTGACGCAGGAGGAGGAAGTGAGCACATGTGTGGGTAGCAGCTTGTGAAAAAAGAGAAGTGGAGTTCTCATGTATCAGTAGGGAGGTTTTCTTTGTCATCATTCTAGTTAGTACTTTACTCCTTACTATAAAGGTATCATATGTTCCTTTTTTTTCATCCAATATTGGCACACTACTTGAAAGCGGTTTATGATAAAGCAGACGAACATGAAACTGATGTTGGGGGTTGGTCATTGAAATGTATTAATTTACTCTAGAACAGAGCTTTTCATAGTGTGGCCAGTGAGCCTTCCCTCAGAGAATATAATACGCCTGGAGCCGCCCCACTCCCTGAAAAACAGATTTTTTTGGGAGAGTACTTTGTGCTAACACTAGATTCTGTTAACTCCCTTACCATAGGAACTAAAAGTTAGTGCTGTGAAATTAATTTTTTTTTTAATCCGGTTAATCAAATTTTAAAATCAGGAATACTCATGAACAATCACAGGTTAGTAAACGCTTGCATATTTTAAATTAACTTAAAAAAGGGCCCAATATTTGGACACAAATGAATTGTTTTGTTAAGCATGGAGTTCTCCCTGTAACTGCACCTGGGGATAGGCTGACTGGCAACACTTAACTGGCCCTCGTGTGTGAATGCGAGTGTGAATGTTGTCTGTCTATCTGTGTTGGCCCTGCGTTGAGGTGTCAGCTTGTCAAGGGTGTACCCTGCCTTCCGCCCAAGTGCAGCAGGGATAGGTTCCAACCCCACCACAGCCCCGGAAGGGACAAGCGGTAAAAAATGGATTGATGGATGAGAACGTCATACAAGAACACTATACAAATCTTCTACTTGAATGCACGTTTGCCAGAGTCGGAGTCTCCTCATTCATCTTTGCAGTGACGTATACATTGACCTGATCACTGACTATAACAATTCACGCCGCCTTTCAGGTAACCATCTGCGGTTAAGGTAAAGGAGCATGTACAGTCAAAATAAACTGGATGATTAATCTGCGTATAGAAATAGTTGTGAGGTTTTTATCTGATTAATCACATGAGTTAACAACTTATTTTTGACAGCCCTACTAAAATATATTCATTTTGCATCTGCCATAACTGAAGTTAGCTCATTAGCGCCTTGCGTGCACTAACACACGCAGGCACAGGAAATCACTAACAACATACTGTAATGTTATGCTACAATTTTAGGTTTTGGATTCAGCTGTCATGAGAGCAGGAACAGCTGTAAAAAAAAATTGCTCACAACTTAAAGCATAACAATTAGTCAAGAGACAACTTTTATCTCAAAACATTCTTAAATTGATGTACCACTGTAGGCGTCATGTTAAATGTGTCATGATTTCTCATAGCATTTATTCTTCGTTTTTGGTATTTTGTTTTATTTCCTCTTCAGTGCTCTTATTTTTGTTTCCACTACATTTTTGCCTCCGTTTTCAATCACTTTGCTTGTCTGAGCCCTGGCGTTTTCGCCTGTCCCTGATTAGCAATCAGGACACGCCAATGAAGCAACTTTTTCATTTGAATAGCTTGATCACTGTGCTTTGTACCTCCATGCTACATGGCTTTCCCTGTGCTGCCTGTGACTGTGTACTTCCATGCTGCACTCTTTTAGTATTTTTTAATGAATACATTTTACCTGCACCCCGCCTGCCGTCTCTGCATCCTGAGATCACGACCAACACAACAAACCATGTCATCTGTTTTTAAAACCTTTCGTTCACACAGATATATCCACATATGGATGTTGTGTATGTGCACACACGTGTACAAGAGACCAATGAGCGCTATTCAAGTTAAGTTAATCAACTTTTTGTACCCAATTTCTATTGTAGTTGTGAAAAATTTAGATTTTTTTTTTCAAATTATTATATAAACACAGTAATGTTTGTTAGCCGGTGGTGGTCTTCTAATGTTGAGCTTCATTTATTTATTTTTTTGGAGCCAGTGACATACACTAACATACATAGGTTACAAAAATAAGTTAAGTATTCTTTTTGTTTTTGAAGTCTTCTGGTGCCTCCCACTTTAAAATAAAATGAAGCTTTAACAGTCATAAAAGTTTATTGCTGCTTCCATTCAAACTACCTTTCATTAGGTACACCTGCACAATTTAATGAGATCCAAGGCAACACTTATATGAAACAATCTTTGCTTTGCATCTCTGCCAGCAAAAGCCATTCTTACTATGGTTCCTCAACAGTCGAGTGTGCTTTGTTGGCCCGGTACCGCAGGAGTAATTAAACAGCACAACATTTGCCTTGGAATCACCTGTCTTTGATCAGCACAGCGTGCCTGACTAAGGGAAGGTTAGTATGTCCTCAATGAGAGGTAAACAAAGCCTGCTGAACCGCCAGACTCGCCCATGAGGAGTCACAGTCTCACGTGAGTCACCGCAGGGAGGAGTCCAAAGCTAAAATGCACCTGCAGCCACAGCACCGATTTCCACTCAGCAAGAAGATGCTGCTCTCCCTCTGATATCCTTGCTACTACTTTGCGGTGACTCACTGTCTGGGCACGGGCAGCTTCTGACAGCATTGGCTCTTTTCCATTCTAAATGACTCCAGATCACAAGGAAACAACAGGAAAACCGGTAGGAAAAAAAGCTTGCGGACCACTCACCAGGGAAATGTTCAATCAAGGCGCGTTGATTAAAAAACTGAAAAAAAAGTTGCAGTTATGCAAGATCGCGTGAGAGGGAAAACCCACTATACCGCCTTTGCAAAACAACATATCTTATACAATAGGAAAACAGGGATTTGGCCATTGTTCGTAACTACTTTAAGTGGAAAACTAGCTGAATATAATGATTGGCAGCTAAATTAATTAGATGAATGATTGTGCACTTGAATTATGCCATGACTTTACTGTCGGGGAGTCCAGTTTTTGGCCTCCAATCTCGAGCCCATTTCGAGTCCCCATTCGATGTTTTGACATTAGATTATAGAACTAAAAATGTTTTATAGCAAGTAACTAAAGTAAAAACGATAACATATTTTTATAAAGCTTGTCTTATTAAATTTTGAATTTTTAGTATTGTTTTAAAGGCCTACTGAAACCCACTACTACCGACCAAGCAGTCTGATAGTTTATATATCAATGATGAAATATTAACATTGCAACACATGCCAATACGGGCGGTTTAGTTTACTGAATTGCAATTTGAAATTTCCAGTGGAGTTTCTTGTTGAAAACGTCGCGGAATGATGACGCGTGCGCGTGACGTCACGGACTGTAGAGGACATATCAGCGCAGCATCATTTGCGGCTAAAAGTCGTCTCTTTTCATCGCGCAATTAAACAGTATTCTGGACATCTGTGTTGCTGAATCTTTTGCAATTTGTTCAATTAATAATGGAGAAGTCAAAGCAGAAAGATGGAGTTGGGAAGCTTTAGCCTTTAGCCACACAAACACAGAGCGGTCAAGCGAACATGGTTCCCGACCACTTGTCAACCGGCAGGTTTCAGTGAGAAAATTGTGGTAAAAAGTCACCTCTTACCGGAGATCAGCTGAGCTTGCGCCGTCCATGCTGCTGCCGTGACTTCCCTCAGAGACTCACCTCAAGACACCCGTGGACACACCCCTCCGACTATCAGGTACTATTTAATCTCACTAAAACACTAGCAACACAATAGAAAGATAAGGGATTTCCCAGAATTATCCTGGTAAATGTGTCTGAAAACATCTGAATCCGTCCCAATGCAATCACCTTTTTTTTTTTTTAACTTTATTTATTTTTTTTTCTTCTAGTCCTTCGCTATCAATATCATCATCCACAAATCTCTAATCCTCGCTCAAATTAATAGGGAAATTGTCGTTTTCTCGGTCCAAATAGCTCTTGCTGCTGGAGGCTCCCATTATAAACAATGTGAGGACGTGAGGAGCCCTCACCCTCGTGACGTCATCGTCTGCGACTTCCGGTAAAGGCGAGGCTTTTTCAGGAAGTACCAAAAGTGGCGAACTTTATCATCGATGTTCTCTACTAAATCCTTTCAGTAAAAAATGGCGATATCGCAAAATGATCAAGTATGACACATAGAATGGACCTGCTATCCCCGTTTAAATAAGAAAATCTAATTTCAGTAGGCCTTTAAATCAAATTTGTGGAATTGAATTTTACGTGGCATTTTTTTTTTACTAAATAAACAAGTGCACATTAACTTAAAAATTAAAAACTACTAGCGGTTCCATTTAAATAATTTGGGTTTTGGCCTAAAACTGAAGGAGTAAATCCAGAGGCTGACTCCTTGAGTCTGTAAACAATAACAAAAACAACCCCCAAAAAATATTTTTGGAATAACACAAACAACAATCATATCGCTCTGATTACTTTTTTATCAATAGTACGACATCTGGATCAGTCACTCCTATTTTACATTGAAGCATTAGCGGTTAGCTTCTTGTTTTTTTCTGTTCGGTGAGTGTGTGTGCAGCATCATTATAGCCATTCATTTTCATCTCGTCCAGTGAGAATGTTACTCATTTTTCATTGCAGTTTGCTCTCAAATTCGAGCCGGTGTTCTAGCAGGACACACACCCTCCTGGAGTCCATGCCCCCCTGCGACCCCAAGATCAACAAGCGGTAGAAAATGGTAAATGCATGGATGGATGGACAATCTTTAGTCATGTAAACACTGGGAAACCGCTGCGGTAAAGATCCGCTTGGCTTTGCAGCTCTTCAGCCAATCAGTTAAAAAAGGCAATCCGATCAAGATCGGACATCTCTTCTTTCCTCTAGCTCCAATAAACCATGCATGTTTTCATCACAACATTTGTTGTTTTCTACGCTCAGCATTTTAATGTTGCATAATCACGTTGCCATCAGGGCCATATTGAGTACAGCTGATATTAAGTCATTAGTTAATGTCATGGCACACGTTGCTGCATTTCACTGAGCTTCACACTTTAGTTAGTGCCCTATGTTTGTTTGGTCCAAGATGGAGGCTTATCACAAAGATGCCAATAATGCATACCTGTGCACAGCACCCAAGTCAAAACAGACTGTATAAAGCACAGGAATAATCAAAACATGACATGCCTCATTTGGCAAAGGATTTTGTGAAATACAGGCGAGCAATGTTAGTTCTGTGTTTGGTTTACTGTAAAAGCTTTTATCATAGAGGTTAGAGTGCAGTAGGAACAGCAGATATTTATTAATGGTCTGTAGAAGAGCAATCTGCTGCAAAGAATGCAGTTGGATCCATCCCCTAACATGGTATGCACTCAATTATTTAGTTTCCCATGAGCTGCTTTCCAGTCAAGTACAACTACAGTAGTGTGTGGCTGAACAGTAAAGGGTTAACAAAGGAGGGCCAGTGTTTTTTAAACAGATGTTTGTATACTCTTGACGGAGCAAATATGTGCACATGTGCAAGATAAAATCTGACATCCTTGCCAACAAAGAATAATGACAGGGCTTTCTGTTTATATAAGACCCCATTTGTTTGTCATTTTGGATCCAAAGCAGGCGCGATGTCCTCTAATTACCCAGCATGCTCGCTTATCCTGCACATGTTGGTCACTGTGTCACTACGAGCCAGCAGCTGTTCTTTCACATGAAAACATACCTGTGTTGATCCTGTGAACGCCACTTTGTCGATGCCCATGTGCGAAGCAATCGCCGCTCCCGCCGTTGGCCCGAATCCTGGCAAAATATTGACAACTCCCGGTGGAAAGCCAACCTGTCAAAACAATATGAGAGGAAACAAGGCTTAGCGGAGATGACTGCAGAGCCAAGCAAAACTACAGGCAACATGGGGGAATCCAGACCCAACCCAACCTTCCTACCAGCACAAAACGAAAGGAACTTCAAAAAAGAGAAAGGACCCAGACGGACAGACTCCATGTTGAGGTGAGGCCGGATTCGCAGGATGAGATAGATCATGATAACATTTTTCTAATCTGATCACCATACTAATCCTGTTGTCAGTCACATCCCTGATGGCACTTTGTAGTTGACTTTTTTCACTACTTTTCTTTTGAATTGTTGGATAATCATTGGATCATTGACAATCTTAGGTATAGGTTCTGTATGTCACTAATTCAAAATTACATTATTCAAACTAAAAAATATAAAAAACAGCAACAGCTAGCATATGTTGCCAACAGTAGTTCAATAAAAAGAACAGATTTGATGACAGGCTTTCCGGCTATAAATCGTGGCTGTCTCGGGAAAAGGCACATGCAAAAAATATATATATTCCTGAAAAAAAGGATTAAAAAGGGATCCTATGGAGATTGCTATATTCCTTATGAATGAAATCACACACTTTTATAACATAATGGTTTTCTTCTATTGTGCTGGTATTAGTGCTTCTTATTTGAGGTGTTCAAAAAAGTCCACTCACATCCAAATTGCAATCTTTACTCATTCCGATTCCAGATCAATTTATAATTTTAGAAAATCGATTTAAAAAAAATAATTGTAATGTATAGTATTTATATGTCTTCTCAATTGCTTAGTAAATGTATATCCTAAGTATTGTAAAACTGTGATTTGTGTTGGAGTTGGGGTTGCTCTGTTTTCTTTTATTAAATTCCATCCATCCATTTTTTACGGCTAATTAATTAAAAAAATTAATTTCAAAAATATTTTTTAGGCCAACGTACAAGTTGTTTGTTAGCAGCCAAGAGAAGTTTTGTAATGTATAACTTGTTTTGAAAAGGTTTTATTATAATTCATTTACCAAATATCATATAACTATAATTGTGTTGAATCAAGAATCAATTCAGAATCAAACCTTCACCCCACAAATCAGAATCAAATCAAATCCTAAGGTGCCCAAAGATTGCCACCTCCACTGCATGGTCCAACCAAGAAGACGGCAGAGAAAAAGTAACTGAGAACTGCACTTTTTTTTTAAATTTTGCCTATCATTCACAATGCTTGGAAAAGACAAGACGACAAAGGTTTTGGGTTTTTTTTGCAGTCAAACATGTAAAAATCGTCTCGTTCTTGTTGGCTAGCAATGCAGCTAATGAAATCAATCAATTCTACCTCTAAATGCTTTTAAAAATACATTCAAAATCTGTCAACAATACTTCATTTATGTTCTGTAACCTGTATAATAACCAAGCTGTAGCGACATTATTGTAAGAGCAAACACTTAGGAACTGTTTTCACAGCACATTGGTATGCTTCGGTATTAGCCGTAAAATCTAACTACGGCAAGAGAAGAGCCGTAGTTAGATTTTGACTAGTTGGACTGATTATAGCTGTGGGTTACCTCCTTGACAAGCGCCGCCATATAGAGGCAGGTGAGCGGTGTTTGCTCAGCAGGTTTGAGGACAACGGTGTTTCCACATGCCAGCGCCGGGCCTAGCTTCCATGCCGTCATCATCAGAGGGAAGTTCCACTGTTCATCACACACACACACACACACACACACACACACACACACACACACACACACACACACACACATGAAAAAGACATCATGCAACAGAATGAGGCACTGGGTGGTCATAAGTCAAGCACAATAAGTCATCGCTCTCCCCTCACTTACTCTCGCTTTCACTCTTGTCTAAACATAGTCAAGTGGGAAAATGTGTTCTCTTCCTGCTGCATTATGAGAAGGTGGTGGAGTTGCAACACGTGCAATGGAGCGCTGCACAACATTGCAGGCCTGTGTTATTTCTGTTTTACACAGGCGGTCATGGAGATCAACATGCAAACCACACACTTTTCCGCACTCTTGCACAATCAGCTTTGCCTCCTTAACTTTTATCTTCACCTACTCAATCCCTTACCTCACATTTGGAGGGGTTTACCCGTATGAGCCTTGACTGTTTGCTCCGCACTTTTCTTGCTTGACAGTCCATTTGTATTTTGATGCATGTCAATCGCAGGGATTGTTATACTCACAGGGATGATTTGTCCACAAACTCCAATAGGTTCATATCTGGTAAATGTCAGATAGTCTCCATCTGTGAAGGAGCACATGTGCAGACACACACACACAAAGAGAAAACAAGTTTATTCAACACTGGCTTTTGTTAAAATGACTGAAACATACGAAAATGGTCACTCTGGTGTTTTTTGCCCATCCATGCTCGTTTGTAAGTCAATCCACTCACTACACTCCTGCTTCCATTTACCCCTGTGAGAGATTACGTTGTGCACAGCACATGCATGCGTGTAACTTTTAAGGTCATGCTGGAAAGGCTCACTCATTCCTCTTGCATTACTTGAGGGTGTGCCATACTTGTTCCCAAGCCACAAACAATTGATATTGGGAAACGCTTGTGTAGAAGTTGGCTGAAATAAGAACAACTCAATATACTCACTGGAACGTTCAGCGACCATTACAATCGTTTGTATTCTTGGGGGAAAAGGAGCATGATCCAATAACATTTCCTTATTTGTTATTTAGGAAATAAGCAATAAGACATGTGCTAGTTGCTTTCCTTCATTTTGGAAGATGATGAGTGTAAACTGTGTAGACAAATGTATTGAATCTAAGGACACCGCCTATGCCTTTATAGTGTCTGTGTTGATCAAAATAATATTAGTAGAAGCCCAAATGCGTGACGTTGACGCTGGTGTCCGGTGCCTCATCCTGACAGATGTCCAAATACAAGCACACTTACATCATTCATGCCTCAGGAATACGCTTGTTTGTTTTCTCTGGAAGTCTACGAGAGGAATAAAGATTAAACTAAAGCCCTGGGAAAGCGCTTGCTGTGGTTGGTTTGGCAGGCGAGTACAAGAGAAGCTTTGAGTCGGACAATAGCGCGGTATCAGGAGGTTTCCCATGTCCTCTTTCTTATTCTTTTTTCACTTTTTGTGCGGCCTGTTGAAACAGACAGCCAACTTTCCCATTTTCCTCTCCCCCCAGACTCATCCAATTCAGCGGCATGTGAGGGGCAACACTTGTGGCAGCCTCCTCGGGACAATAAATGTTTGTCCTTGCATTGATTTCTACTTTGATAACTCACTTCACTAAGCATGGGTTGTTGCTATCAATCATTTTAGAGTGTAATGTCTTGTCTACAAAACCCTCCCAGAAAGACAACCTAGAATTAGATAACTCGAGACTGAATTTAACAGGAAGAAAGCTGTTGGCTTGAACACAAAACATACTTTACAAACACAAAAACTAAATAAAAATGTTTTGTATTTGGACAAAGAAAAGCATTCTGGGAAATAAGGTAGATTTCCACCTTCTAAAGTTACGGTATATCACATGAAATTTTCTATAGAAAATACTTTGTTTCTTAATTGTTGGTAACTAACATTGTCTGTAGTTATAATATGATATTGCCTAAGGCAGTGGTCCCCAACCTTTTTGTATCCACGGACCGGTCAACGCTTAATAATTTGTCCCGCGGCCCGGGGAGGTTTCCTTTTTTTTAATTTGTTTTTATTTCTTCTTCTTTGTCATGAAAAAGGGACGTTTTTGTCATGAAAAAGGGAGTTTTTTTGTGGTTGGTGCATTATTTGTAAGTGTATATGGTGTTTTTTATGTTGATTTAATAAAAAATAAAAAAATAAAAAATATATATATATTTTTTTTAATAAAAAATTCTTCTGCGGCCCGGTACCAATCGGGCCACGGCCCGGTGGTTGGGGACCACTGGCCTAAGGGGAAACAAATCTAAAACTAAAATATGTAAAGCAGTCATGTATAAAATATACTGTAAAGTGTAAAGTATGATTCTGGAAATGTTTAAGTGTCTGACAAACGACAAGTGTATTTTAAACCTATGCAAAAAATACAACATTACATTGTGTGTCAAGTATAGTAGAACCTTGATTCATGAACTTATTTGGTTCTTGAACAGGGATCATAAATAGAAAAGTGTGTATATTGAAGAAAATGTATCCATAAAAAACTGTGTAAACATGAATAATGGGTTCCAGCTTTGACAAAAGTACATATTTTAGTAAAGGTCTGTACTGTTGTGTTTTTGTCATCTCCCCGCCTTCTTTATTTTTTGTGTCAGTTTCTTTCCTCTGTAAATTAGTCCCCAGCAAGGCACACCTGCAACTAATCGCTACCCGGTAGCATTTAAGCTCGTCACCGCCAGCTGGTCCCTGCCGGTTATTGTTTCCTGAACCCCGCACGTACATGTGCCTGCTTTGATTCATCTGTCCTGGTACATTGCCTTTTCTTAAATCCTGTTAATCTTGACCTCATTGTGTTTTGTTTCCTAGCCACCTTGTTTTAAGAGGACTTTTGCTGCGCTTAGTGGGTCCTGGCTTTTTCTCCGCCGACCACTGAAGAAACTGTTTTTGTTAATACCCATGGTGTGCACTTCTGCCCCATCGCCCTTTGTTACCCTTTTGGACTTATTAAATGTTTTCCTTTTTGTAACACTACCTTGCCTTCCTTCTCTGCATCACCCATTGGACATTTCCTAACAACACTTTGAACACAATATAAAGCCCTATACAGTACTGTATATCAAACCAAATTAACAAAGGGGTGATGGATCAACTTTCTATTTTATAAAATAGGTAACACAACAAGAACTAGATGAACTTTTCTCATTTTTCATCTGCCCTGCCGACACACACACACACACACACACACACACACACACACACACACACACACTGTCACTAGCCCTGTGGCGCAATCACAATTGGAAATCACAAAACTACATAACTTTTATAAGGGCTCTTTGCAACTTGCTCACAGGGACATTTTTCAAAGTAAAAACATCATTGGA
This sequence comes from Nerophis ophidion, assembly GCF_033978795.1. Taxonomy (NCBI): domain Eukaryota; kingdom Metazoa; phylum Chordata; class Actinopteri; order Syngnathiformes; family Syngnathidae; genus Nerophis; species Nerophis ophidion. The sequence continues at coordinate 32,830,120 of NC_084612.1, forward strand.
TCGCTTGTGTTACCATTGGTGGCTTACAGAACCCATTTGTGTTTAAATCTCTATATGTTTCACAAATACTAAGTTTGTGTAGTAAAGATTTTTACCCGCCTGAATAAAAAGATTGGTATTTACGGTGGTCACACACCTCATTGTCACGTCTCATCAACAAGTGCGAGCACACATAAAAAATAAGTCCTAGAGAAGCAACAAACAATATGCAGTCATGTTGTTATGATCGAATATACTTGCAATGACAGCTGACAATAACTATCTAAATCACCATTATTAGCTAACAGCCATGTGTTACATACGTACGTAATGGCGTAATTTAGTCCTAGAAGCCGGAAGTGGGCGGGATATACTGTGTAAAATACATTGAAAAGTTAGTGCCCTCTAGACATCTGTGCAAATGTTGCAAACAGCCGCTTGAACAGCCAGTTCACTACAATGATTAGGAATGAAAAAAAAAAAAATGTCTCGGGTTTGAGTACTGGAAAAAGGCCGTTTCGACAATGCTGTGGGTATTTCCTGAATGTTTCAAACTACACATCATGTATCCATTGCATTCTTTGGACTCAAATGAGCCAGCAAAACTAGAAAACTGTTGTAAAAAGACTGAACCCACTTAAAAAGCACACAAAGTAGCACTGAGCATCGAAGCTAACAACGGCACTGCTGTGCTGACTGAATGAATGCAGAGATTGATCAGCCCACCCACAATGGATGTGCTGGTGCACACAATAGGTGGGTAAAACGTTCGTATACTGAAATAAGGTTCGAACACCAAAGCAAATTCTTATTCGAAGTGTTCATTAATCAAAAAGTTTTACAATGTGGGGTTTGTAAATCGAGGCTACCCAGTCCATCGCAGTGCACATATAGACAAACAACCATTCACACCTATGGACCCAAGTAAGCACTGGGAGAATATTCAAACTCCACATAGTCAAGATTGAAACTAGGGACCGACCAATTATCCGCACCGATATTTGGCATTTTGACGTATATCGATATTGGCCTTCGTTTATCTGTATCAGCCGAATATATTTATTTTTTACAACTGCAACAGAAATGCATCAGAAGATACAATATATTGTATACACGTGTGCTTCCAGTATTAAGTATTAAAAAACTAACAAAGTGCGATAAGTAGAGAGTAAGTCAGTAGCAATAACCAGTGCTCTTTTCTGTCAAGCTGCGCTGCTGTGCTCAGACGGCCGCACACACCCTCCCTCTCTTACTCTCTCCCTAGAGTGCTGATCACCAAAAGCATTTCTCCTCTTGTCAAAACTGTCATTTTTTGGGCCAGGAATTTCAGTTGTTGTCCTTCTTTCCTGGCATTCCTTTTGTGTGTTTGCGCTACTGCAGCGATCGCACAACAAGCCTCCGTCCCCAACACTGGCAGTGTGCAAGGAGTGCAGTAAGCTTTCATGTTCCGTGATTCAATCAAATTACAACACGACATAGATGGATGGACATGAAGATGATAAAAAATATATAAAACCCGCAAAAAATCCACACTTTGTGTAAATTGACAAATAGAACACGTATATAAGAGGTAAAGAACAGCAGGCAGCAGCTCATTTCTCTAACAGTTTGAAAAATGCCTCACCTATAAGATACAAGGAGGATCCCAGAATTTGTTTTATTTTAATGTTATTCAGAAATCATATATTTCATATTAATCATACAATTTAGAAATCATTGATGTAAGTTGTAGTGCAAATTGAGAACAGGAAGTGAGCATGTGTGGTAATTGCTATGAAGTGACAAAGGGGTAGAAAGAAATAAGCTTTGCTTCTTCCTACTCTTTTTTAGACTTCTAAAAGAGTAAATAAAAATATGTAAAATATGTGATATATCATACTGAAACCATATACATGTCAGAAAAAAAACTTCAACCTTCAACCAACCAATATTTCAGGATTCCTCAAGAGGAAACTTTACAATGTATTCAATCCATAAACTGCTATAAAATTGATTAGCTGGTAAGTTATTATGGTAAAGAAAAACCTTATATTTCTTACCAATTTTCCCAGGAGATGTCTCATATTTTTCAATGTAAATGTTGATGCTCATCTTAGACACACCTAATAAAGGTGTTTGTGATATCCCCTGTTGTTTTTGGTGCTAAATCAACCACAGCATTAGTGCCGCATAAAACATTTGGTCCGACATTTCCTAAAAAATTATGTTAAAAAAACAACAACTTAAAAGCCTTGTCCAACAGTTTACTGATGTATTCTATTCATGTTGAGCGAGGTAGCGGTCCTGAAAAATAACATATCGGTCGATCTTTAATTCAAACTCACTACTGGATATTGGTTATGACCAATATTTATTGCAGTTTTTTTTGTGCAGTTCTTCTTACCCATCGGAATTGAAGTGCCATGGATCTTGTCTGCATATCCAGCAAAGTATCTCAATGTCTTGATGGTTCCTTGAAGGTCCACAAACAGAGTGGGCAGAAAAGGCTTCCCACTGTTTAGTGACTCAATAGTCTGAAGAGAGGAGGGGGACATTGTATGAAATGAAATATGTTGTACAGTACAACCTTATGTTCTTCACATATAATTCCATACTGTTCCAGTCTTTGCACTCACCCCTGGGTGAAATGTGACCCAAAGATAATACAAAATTGTAAAAACAGCCGCTAAGTTACAGTTATATGTTTCCCTACTGGGCATAGACAATTTATTTGCTTTTGCTGGACACAGAAGTTTTAGTCAAAATGCTTGTCAAAAAGCACATTAAATAGCAAGAAAAACATAATAAAGATAAACGGACAGGGGGATAACATAATAATGGGTATTCTTTAGTTTCAATCTTGTATGTCCGTGAGGAACAGCAGATTTTTTTTAGATAGAAAGGACAAAACTTGCTTGGCCTCTTACCGCCAGAAAGATGCTGTCTCTCTCCACTAGATCAGCCAGCTTAGAGAGCAGTCTGCCCCTCTCAGATGCGTCCATCTTTCGCCACACAGAACCTAATGAAAAGGCCAGTCGAGCAGCTTGCACCGCCTTATCGACATCAGCCTGATGTGATAGATGACACTAATTACACATTTCACCTTAAATAATGCAAAGGGGTTCATGACCTGCTTCAAGTTTTGAATTTAATTCAATCAAAGACAACAGAGTACATTAAAAGCAGACAAAGGTATATGAGTATGGAAAGTAAATGTTACCTTGTCTGCCTCCTGGATGTCGCAGATCTGCTCTCCAGTTGCTGGGTTATACGCTTGAAAGACCTTCCCGCTCACTGAGTCCTGCCACTCATTGTTGATAAAAATCTGCAAGAAAAAGATAACACAATATAAGGCTTGTTAAAATAATATAAAATTACACATAACATTTGTGGTCTGTATTGTCTGATTTGTCAGCAACTATTTTACACTCTTACAGAGTTCTTTTTTATTGCCATGTGTGTCTGTGTTTAAAAACAACAGCAGAGGACATATTTTGTTCAATTGCATGCAAAAATATCACTTATTCACATTAACTGATGTTGGACTATGAAATGTGGAGGCAATAGAGGCCTGCTACCATCGTTTATGTCATGTTTGACACTTACTTGATGCCTCGCATGATGTTAACAAATAAATGTTTTTATAAATTATTTAAAATGATGTCACATTGTACACTATTTTGATTAGTGTTGCCAAATGATTAGTCTGTGTCTGACTATAGCTGACCAATCTAATTGTAAGACCATAGCTGACAAATCTAAACCTACATTATAAGCATGAATTGATAAAGCCTACTTGGATGAGAGACAAAATGTCTTTTGAAACAAACTGAACAGTCCTGTGGCGATCGATTGAATGCCCTGGGAATGTGATTAATTATGTTAAAAAAATAATCATTTGGCAACACTAATCCAAATAGTATACAATATGATAGAGCAATCAGTGCTATAATGCTCAAGCGATGCATTGGTTTGGTTTGTTTTTCCAGAATTGCTTATTTCAGAACCAATAAAAATATCCCTACTAATAAAAAAATACCACATTTAGTCAAATATAAGATGATCCATGACAAATACTTTTTTTTGACGGTATTATCAGTTAAATCATAGGTTTGAACTGCTCAACAGTTGTTTTATAATTATGCTCTATTGATAACCATTATCTTAAAATGTGTACCATAACTCTTCTCTGTTGTCCGCAAACTAGCCAAATCTTTGAACAACTTTTTTTGAGCTACCGTTGCATTTTACCAGATCACTGGTATGAGTGTGTGCGTGTGCGTGTGTGCGTGCGTGCGTGTGTGTGTGTGTGTGTGTGTGTGCGTGCGTGCGTGCATGCGTCTGTGCGTGTAAGTGTGCGTGTGTGTGCGCGTGTGTGTGTGTGTGTGTGTGCGTGCGTGCGTGCATGCGTCTGTGCGTGTAAGTGTGCGTGTGTGTGCGTGTGTGTGTGTGTGTGTGTGTGTGTGTGTGTGTGTGTGTCTGTGTGTGTGTGTGTGTCTGTGTGTGTGTGTGTGTGTGTGTGTGTGCGCGTGTGTGTGTGTGTGTGTGTGTGTGTGTGTGTGTGTGCGTGTGTGCGTGTGTGTGTGTGTGTGTGCGGGAGTGTGTGTGTGTCTGTGTGTGTGTGTGTGTGTGTGTGTGTCTGTGTGTGTGTGTGTGTGTGTGTGTGTGTGTGTGTGTGTGTGTGTGTGTGTGTGTGTGTGTGTGTGTCAGGAATAAAAGGTTTGACTCATTTGGTGCCACCTTTTGACCTGCATTTATAAATTGTTAGACTCTGACTTGGACAGCCTTTATTTCTCATATAAATGAAAATAATGTATTATATTCAGAATAATTGTTAAACCCTTCCCACAAATGGTTTTAATCAGTTGAAAAAAGAAAATCCATTAAAGTTTATCTTGCAGAACAGTGTTGTTATGAGATGTACTTGGAAAAATACTTTAAAAAAGTAATTACGCACTATTTTGCCAAAAAAGTAATAGAATTAGTAACATAATGACTCTTGGATAAATGCAATTAATTACTAGGGAAAGTAATTATTGTGTTACTTTAAAAAAAAATCCTGTGTATGCAGCAGCAAGACGTTTCATGAAAGCAGAGTGTGTGCCTATAGCCAAGTCACGTGTGACGTCGACAAGAGAGTCAGACAAATCAGCATTAGCTCAGCTGTGTTTGTTAGTTCTTGCGGGACGGCAGCTCTGTTGAATTCTTTCACTGGATTGTGTTACCTCTAGTTAATAAATATATAATAATAGTAGTTATTCTGAAGACTGATTACCAGTGAAAATCTAGTCTTGTCATCGTAATGTGTAAATTTTACAGACTGCAAGTGACGTATTTATGTGCGACAGCCAGACTCTTGTGTAAAGGATGTGGGAGAATCTCTGGAAATCTGGACTGAGGATTCCTGTGTGTCCACCACGGCTCTCATGGGAGCACTCCACCGTCCAGACAAAGGGGGTGGGTTGGAGGAGCATAGATAAATCCCTATCAGACACTAGAGACGCCCATCCACCATCCCCCCCAAGCACACAGACACACGTTTCACAACATCAGTGCTCGTTTACGAGATCATAAAACACGTGCTGCACTTGGTCTCTGTGATGCGTTAAAGCAAGCCTTGCGTTAAACAACCACCCGGGATTACATACATGGTATATGATACGCTACCTCTATTGACACCACCAAAAAAGAACTGATCCTTAGTGTTAAATTGCAGAAGGATTCCAGGATAAAACCCTTGACGTGAGTGAAAATGATACATGAAAGGTGTCATGTAAAATATAACTTCCATAAGACCAAAGAAACCCTTCTTGGAAATATTCGGTTCGATTAGGCCGAGTACTCACACACTGTTTTTAATGGCTGACAGTCTCTTTGATAGATGGAGTGCAAGGAGAACATCTGCTGGCCCAAATCCTTCTGTGTATACACTCTTACTGCCTTTCTCCTTTTTAAAAGACCTCCAACAGACTCACAACAAAAAGCTCAAGTATCTAACACACCATGTTTAGCTCCATAAACATGCGTACTGTGTTAACGTTTCCATTCAGTAAACTATGGCTCTAAAGTCGAGGAGTTTGACCTAGTGTCATACATGACGTCATGTACCTCGCAAGACTTACTTCACAGAACTTCGCTAACTTTGAATACATAACCTCATAATGGCCATGACGTGCAAGTTTGCATGTTGTGCGAGAAGGTTCACTCATTGAATAAACAGAGTGAACCCTCTTGTCAGCATCCACTGTATTTGACAGTATGGGTGCAAGCGAGGTCGCTGGCATTATCCCATATCGGACATTTTATGAACATTTAATAAAAAAACTTTGAGGAATGTTGTTAATGAACTAAGAAACTGACAAACAAGTTTCAGCGATTACATATACCACCTGGCGGAGGTAAAAAGAAAAGGACTATTACAACGCTATTTAAGGTTTACTCATTGAAGAAATTATTTCAACAGAGTGAACCCTTTTGTTAGTACACACTCTATTTGTCACTGTGGGTGGAGGTGGGGCTGCGAGCATACACACACAAAGAGGTTCAGAGTTAACTTAAAGGGGAACTGCACTTTTTTGAAATTTTGCCTATCGTTCACAATCAATATGAAAGACATGATCCATCCAGCCATCCATTTCCTACCGCATGTCCCTCTCAGGGTCGAAGGAGGTTCTGGAGCCTATCTCAGCTGCATTTGGGCGGAAGGCAGCGTACACTTTGGACAAGTCGCCACCTCATCACAGGGCCAACACATTCACACACTAGGGCCTATTTAGTGTTGCCAAACAACCTATCCTTAGGTGCATGTCTTAGAGGGTGGGAGGAAGCCGGAGTTCCCGGAGAGAACCCACACATTCACGAGGAGAATGGCTGCCGAATGGATTTTTTTTTTATGCATAAATATTGAGTACACGTAAATAAAAGTATGCTTGCAGCGGTTTCATTAGGAGCTCCACTATTTTGCCCATAAAATCCAATAAAAAAACTTTCAAAAAGCGCCAACAATACTCCATTTACATTTTGTAGTTCAAATATTAACAAAGTATTAGTGATATGATTACTATAAACGTTAACGCAGACAAACTATTTACAGCGGCACCGTGATCACTTCCTGTGTGCCGATATTTACATCAACTAATCAGCTGTTTCCTCGTTTCCCTGTACCTACTAAGTTTATTGTAGATTATAATCATGCCTCTCACCTGAAAAATAGATGGCTGAGAACATAAGCCGACAAGTTGGGACATTTTGACAGAAGTTTTGGACCTGGAACTGGCGAGGACGACACGAAAATCGCTGGTCCCCCCCACACCCTATGATTATGAGACATTTTTTATCTAATTGGGAATATATGAACATCTTAGCAGTCGGCCCCCTCATGACAGCAGACCTTGTACAATAGGTGATGTTTTATTATGTGTGTTGGCTCTCATAAAGTCTGCAGTGATGAAGAAAAAAAAAAGCAAACGTGATGCGTTTATGAAATTAATGCACCGCATATGCTTAAAAATTATCAATATATGTTAATATTAAATGTAATCATAAAATGTGCCTGATACTACATTAAATATAATCTACATCATGTATATACAACCCTAATAGAGGTGTTTGGATGTTTTTAGGGACTATATAGGCAGAATTGAAAGGCTCCCATAAGCTCCATGGTAAGCGAACTTTTGATCAAATGTATTAAATATTTAGAATGCATTTTTTAAAAATCCATCCATCGGTTATGTCTTGTGTGACAATCATTGGTACTTTAACTTTAACTTCATAATGATTGTGAACGATAGGCAAACATTTTTTTAAAAGTGCAGTTCCCCTTTAAACTTAAGGTAACGTAGTAGAAATGATCCGGGTCACATGTTCGTTATCCCATTTCAGACAATAAACAAACCCCACCGATTAGATATACCTCCTTGTGGAGGTAAAAGGAGAATAACTGCAATAGATGGAACGCTAAATAAGCAAATTCCCAGCAATGAGCAGCTACGACTTGGCCTTCAATGTTGTGTTCAATATAATAATAAAAACAATACAATGCAAGCGTTTTACTATTTACACATTGACTCACAAATAAGCGACTCAGAATTAAAGGAAACCTTTTATTATCAAGACCTTTTTTTGGAATCATCTTTTTCAAGACAAAATATACTTCACAAAATCCCAAATGGTCTTCTTAACATTCTGTGGTCAAGAGTGAGTGATTCACGTCCGTCTAACTTGTGCAATAAAACCTTGCCTATCTTGTTGCACATCAGCCACAAAGTCAGAATATTTCATTTCTATTCCAGTGCAATATGTCACACTCACTTTTTGATTATCATTTTCATGAGCGATCAGGTTGTTTTAATGAAACAGAGTCTGTTTCATTGATCACCAATAAGTGACACCATGAAACACTAGCAGCATTATTGCTAACTGAACGTCATTGGAATGCGTAAGTGACAGGAAGAAAAGCTCTGAGAGGAGAAGTTGTTTCGTTGGCTTGTATCCCTCTGGACCCTGCCTAAGATGACTTGTCTTTTTAAGACGTTCTTTGCTAAATATAAATACATCTTTTATTTAGACCAATATGATAACATTGGTTAACTTCTTTTTACACCTGACTGTGACGAGAACATTAAAAAGTGAGATGTATCTTGCGACGCTTTTCACATCTTCCATCAGTTATTTATATTTTACAATCTTTTAGGGTTACAATGCAGTATATCCCAAAAATGATCAAGTGCGCACTGTGTAAGAATGTCGCTTTTGTTTTTTACAGTTACCTTTTCCCTTTTCATCTCCTAAGTGTGAGGCATTGGGTCAAAGAAAAGGAAAGTGAAATCAGACACTGGCTGCACGCCATGTCCAAGCCACTCAAAATGCCACGGCCATCATCAAGAATAAATATGGTGTCTTTGAACTGGTGATGTGCGGGTCGAAACTGAACTATCGATACCGCCTATAACAGTTTTGGAGTCCATCACAGCTGCCCTGCCCTTGGGCAGAAGGTGGGGTCCACCTTGGACAAGTCATAATATCAATACTTTTGATACTTTAATTATTTGAGATAATGCGTATCATTAACAGGAATACACTGTAAAAAGTGACTAAACTTGTGAAAGATGCAGTGAGTCAATTTTGGATGCTTTTGTTGAGTCAAGTTCGCATGTTGAGAATATTCACATTAATGTAAATTTGTAACGGAATCGTTAATTATTTTTTACAGTATTCTAATATTAGTTTTTATGAATTAACTTATTTTAATGCTTTTGTAATTTTGCTTATTTCCTTTTTTTATGGTTTGAAACACCATTTTCATGTACTTTGTAAGAGTTTGAGTTTTTTTTGTTTTATTAGTTTGGCTATATTGTTATTCACGCCACTACCTCAATATACTTCAGAGTTTGAAATAAATCAATGACTTTGTCTTCAATTCTTTATGCCATGAGATATGTTATTATTTGAAATAGAGAACTTTTACAATTTTAGCTGACAAATTAGGTACATTTGCACAAAGTATCGGTTTGGTATTGCCGATACCAGCCTGAATTTTACACAGTATCGGATCGGAAAGAAAATCAGTGGTATTGCACATAACTACTTTGGATCTTCTGCTCTGAAGTGGACAATGATGACTAAGCAGCATAGTGGTCTCATTGTTGAGCCGGTGGCTACCCTCTAATACCACTTCTAAGCCAACCTCAAATACAAAAGTAATGATGTGTTCCTTATTTCGTATTGCTGTTTAATTTACATTTATTTAGTGTTCATACTACTGTATTTTATTATGTTCTGGGCACAGCTAGAGTGACCTTGGTGTTGATGAAGCATAAATTCCAACTTTAAACTTTACGCCGGAGGAACGGATCTCATACGAAGGGCGATGACCTCCTGTATCATTAACTGTGTCTAGCATTTATTTGACCTAAAATAGTAATGCGTTTTGACTCTTTAACAGACGGTTTTGGACTACTTTCATTGTTTCCTATGGGGAAAAATCTACAAATTGGACCAAATCAGAGTTTGTTGACCAGCATCCTGGAATGGATTGAGTCTGACTTTTGGACAATTTTAAACGTTTAGCTGAGTCTGCCACCTCCCTCTCCTCCCGGCATAACTCAGATGCAGACGTTGGCAGTATTTAGTATGTGTGCATACCACCTTACGACCACATAACCATACGTACTAGAACCGTTCCTCTCCTTTGTTCTGGTGACCCTCGCACACAGGCCAGAGCGGCTTGTCTCAACCAGTCGAGTATTCTCAGGCGCCTTCCATCCGAGGCCACCTTTAATCTGCCGCTCATTAAGTGCACTTCATAAAATTGTCAGGAACGATAAGTAGCAGCGGGGCCAGCTACAAAAACACAAAGTCCTGTAGAGTACTGAATTAGTTTTTAAATTTATAGGGTCCACTGAAGTGGGAAGCCCTAAATCAGCCGAGCCCCCCTGACAGCCTCAACAGTCCCGGCAAGAATGCAGACGGTGGGTAGCTTTGTGCGTGGCGTAACCCCTCTCACAAGGCGCTGCTAAAGGGAGAAGCGCGAGAGGAGCTGAGCGGGCCGCCACCTAAATCAAGCTAAGAAAAGGACACGTTTGGCTCGGCCCTTCTTCGGCCTCGGACTGGTGTTAAGACTTTTGTCTGCTTCCATTGAAGGGCTTGATTGAGATGACAGGGCCTGGGTGTAAATCAACTCTTGAGGTTTACTAAAATTGCTTTTAGGATCATTTGGAAGAAGGGCAAAGAGCACAAGAGTGAGAAAACAAGAGCGAGGGCGAACATTTGGAAATGACAAATTGTGTTTTCTTTCCCATCCCCTGCGGGGTCGCCACCATGTCTTCACATGATCAGGAAAACCAAGTCTCACACGTATGTTACCTTCACATTGTGGCTGCACTAGAAATACTAACATAGGGCCTAAT